>NW_027526361.1:50123228-50235665 GCF_048455015.1 Haemaphysalis longicornis | reverse complement strand
CCTGGAACTAGTTCCTTTTTGGAGGAACGGAGGAACGCCACCGTTCCATTAAGGGTCGGTAGAACTGTAACGGTAACTCGTTACGTTTTTGAAGGAACGGCAGGAACGGCGTTCCAGCCGTTACATCGCTAGGATTTGGCTGTTTTTGATGCCAAGGCTCGAGTACAAAAATCCACAAAGCGCTATTGCGTTTCTCTTCTTATAAGATGGTCAATTTGCCCGCCCTTCAGCCGTACGTGCTTCCTCGAAGGTCAAAGGTAGAAGAATAACCACGCAGCAGGCCGCAGCTTGTGTTTGCTTTCATGCTGGTTGCTTGCGCGGCTTTCGCCGGGTGAATAGCGTAGCCGCGAGAATGCTTTTCACCCTTCATCGTTTGTCTGGGGCGGCCATAATGCGCGTCTGGCCGACAGAATTGTTCCCTGGCGGGGAAAGAATAGAGAGTTTTAGCAGTCCCTCCGTTCGGTCGTATGCGTTGTTACTGGGTTGACCGGGACCCGGCTGGGCACTTGGGCATTCGTCGCGGTAGGGAGATTAGTTTCGCGGGCCTGCCTTCGCCATGTCCGTGCCTCCGCACCCTTCCTACTCGCCCTTCCGCGCGCTCAGGAGCAGACCGGTCCCGGCAACCCGGTAACAACGTAGCCAACGAAACGGACGGACTGCTAAACGGGATCCGGACATTTCGGTGTCGGACATTTCGGTCCAGCACGTTTCAGTGTGGACATTTCTGTGCACGGACATTTTGGGGCACGACGTCTTGGCCCAGACATTTTGAGTGAGGGGATGTCCCAGGCATTCTTTGAACATTTTAGCTTTAATTTTGTAATTTCCTGACTTGATATGATTTTACGTTCGAGACTTGTACTTGCGCCGCCGTTCGTGGAAACGAACGCTAAACCCTGGCGGAGCATTTTCACGTGAAACCCAATTTCTGTAGCAGATGGTAAAAATTAACGTTGTTAATTTGGATACATTCAACCATTTTTCTGTTATTTTAACATTCATGTGAACAACCCTAATACTTTAAGTGTTACCAAAGCGCTTTCCTTTCACTTCACCCAACGGTGCAAGACGCTGCTGCTTTTAGTTTATTCCTCCCCCCCCCCCCCCCAGGAAAACTTCCGCAAAAAAGCAACAGAAAAACGAGGTCGATTAGGCGCGTGTGCATTTCGTTTCAATTAATCTCTCAATCAATATCGCCTTCGTGGCATTCGGTGTCAGTTCTGCTTAAAACTAACAAACCAACCATCGCACTTACGGTGGCGTTACTTAGGGGAGGGGAAAGCTGAGCCCCGCCGGCAATCATCCCCCTAAGTAGAGAGAGAGGGGTGTCACTTGTGCTTCACCGTTGCATCGACTGGACTTCGAAAACTTGAAGGCGACTGTTGCCGCTCTCGTCACACTAGCCTATTCATTTTTTTTTTGCTCCTTATAATGGGAGGAAGCGATGTATACCTGGGGTGTCCATGATATGCGCGACCTGATGAGTTAATTCACAAGGGGGCGATTGAAGGTGCAGAAAGAGCGATTCCTGGAGTTGGGGCGCCATCGGTATGACCGGGACGCGCGGAAGGGCGTTGCCAGCAAACGATAGTGGCCATTGTGTTCTCAGCGGCTTTTGGGGTGGCTTTTTGTGTCACATTATAGAGGTTTCGTGCGCCCATGGTGAATGTAAAGCTTTTTCTCTGTTTTAAACGCGAATTGTGCTATGTAATTGTTCTGAATGTATCACCCAATTCCTGCAAAAGCCTCCACTAAGAGGCTAGCAGTATGTTCTAAATAAAAAAATAAAAAATTATTGCGGTGACACTTCGGAGACCATGAACTCCACCACGCCAGTAGGATTTTTAGGGGAAACCGAAAATAATATGGCTGAAAAAGAAATCTGGTCGAGATTCGAGCGTACCGGTGGGAGGGGGGGGGGGGGGCGCTAGAACAAAGAATTAGAATGTGGTAAATGTAGGCTTGTAAACATTAAACGAATGTTGGTTGTCCCGTACACGATGGCTGGATTTTGTATGCACAACCGGTACGTGCTTAATCAGCATTTAGGAGATTAGAACCTGCGGCTGTTTTCCAAAAGGCCCGTTTTTCCTCCCCGACAATATCCTAGACCAGTGTTCGCGAATTCATTTTACCAAGGCAGCCCAGCCTACGTAATACTCTTCATAATGTTTTCTTCATTCTGATGGGCTAGCTAATGTTTGTTACTTTTGGATATTGAGTGTGTGCATGTAATTAATATAATTTGAGGGTGTGATTTAGAAAAATACAAAAGAGGAGGTAGACCATCGTAAACACGGGTAATTGTTTTAGGTAAAAAAGAGCGAATATAAATTAACAACCTCTCATAAATGAAAAAAAAAAACGTGTGCTAAAGAATTCAATCGGCTGCATAACAGGTGTCCCCAGGAAGATGTATTAAATAAAAATATACAAATGTAGAATTTCTAAAAATACCTGGGAAAGATCGAACATGGCATGAATCAAAAAAATAAATTCACTGCTCCAGATTGTTGTTCATAACCCATGTTAAGCGGAAATAAAAATATAACGGCTGTCGCAAACAGGCAAGCACCGGATAATTTGGTGGCCAAAATTTGGACACCGAAATTTCCGCACCGAAATATCCTGCACCGAAATGTCCCCGAGCCGTCTGGAGTTTGTCCGGTGCTCCCTGAAAAAATTCGCCTAGGAGCGTTTCTTTTGATTATCTTTATCTCCGGTGGTGTTAATATACCTATAATATACGTAGTTCGATGTGAGTTTTAAATGTCTCACTTAATTTCGACCCAGGATTATCCGACACTATATTTTAATTTAAAAACCTAATTGTAACGTTAATGTAACGACACGTTCCAATTGTCGAAGTGGAACTGGAACGCGTTCCTTTCGCAATAAAGGAACTTGTAACGGGAACTCGTTTCAAAATTGGCAAGGAACGAGGAACGAGCTTTCGTTCCTATTTTGGAGGAACGTGTACAACACTGGACAATTTTTAATGCAACCCGCCATCGCATCATTAACTCCTTTCTCATGTAAGCCACCATGGTCGTGACTTGGGGACAATTTCGTGCAGCGGTAACAAGCTATCACTCGAGCTACCTGCGCCGGCCTGGGCCACTTCGCGGCCGTGGCCGCCGCCTGCACGGCGACCGTGCGGCTAGCTCGGTGGGCTTTTCGTGCCTCCGGCGCGTTTTCGCATCCAATGGTAATAAACAGTAATAGAAACAGAGTGCCTCGAATCGCTGTATAACTTTGGTCGCGGCCAGCTGCCCGATGAGCTGACGAAATCACGGCGCCTCCGCCGCCAACGATCGGGTCGTTCGTTCTCGAGTGCAGAAGCTCCGCCCTCCGGCCCTCTGATTGAAGCGGCGAGCCGGGCGAGCCGGCGAAAAACGCCGGCAGTGCGGAAGCGGCAAGCACAAACTCGTGACGTGTTTGCATGTTGTTTATTTACACAATAACCTCGGGATGTCGATTGCGCGTGGTCCTCTGCTGGCTGCTCGGTTGCGTTTCGCACACTTTAAAATTGATTTTAAATATGTTCTAGGCTGTATTCGCAGCTGATATTTTGCAGATGATGTACATGTGTTCCCACCAATCTATCTCCGAAGTTATCTCGCCTTCAAAATTTTGTGTCAGTGCCCCTTTAAAGGAGTACTCACACCAATTTTCGGCGTTAATATTATTGTACAGTTCGCTTCCTTTGCTCAACAGAATACACGGCTGAAATATGAGCGGCCTGCGACGCGAACAACATACTTTAATTGGATCTCATTTATCGCGCCGACGGAACAGCACGCAGAGCGGCACTCAGCAAATGGACATAAGCGTGACATCATCCCGTGGTAGCCAAAAGAAGTGACGCGGACACCGCTCGTCAAAAAATCGTGGCGTCACTTCACACGCGCGGCCTCGCGAGCGGGAACTGGGCGCTGGCGCATTCACAAACGGGCACATAGCCAGAGCTACAGGCATACCCGCTGCCCAGAAAGGCACTGTTGGCAAAAAAAAGTTCCACACACTCGAAAGGAAGCGATAATATAGCCAAGAATCGCAATAGAAGTTGCCATCAGGACTTTTATTGAAAGCGGTCATCAAATTTCCGCCGCAGTGGTAGGCCTATTGGCGGTGAGCGCGACCACGGGCGGCGCTGCGGAGCGCGCCTCCGTGACGTCGGCTTAGGGATTCTCGCATTTGTCATCTGCTTCACTCGGGCTCGCTCTCTATGCTGTTTCTTTGCGCGCGGTTGAGATTTTGTGCTTGTCCGCAGCAGATCTCGCGAAGGCGGAACTTTTTTTTCTTAACAAGAGACTTAAAATAGCGTAAACTAGCTCAAGGCGTGATTTTAAAGGCGCGTTAAAGGCGCGTTAAACCTCGTAAGCAATAAAATCAATTTCCAGAAACCAAAAAAATAAGGAAAATAAGAACAATAGCGAAAATGGCGAACCATGTAACGCAATGCATTTCCACAAAAATGCAGATCTGACGAAAGTAACATCTTTAAAGGTTTCAATAACGTAATTGAAGATAATTGGTTGGACGGAATTTTGAATAACCAGAAAATAAAAAACAGAAAGAAAATATAAAAAATGGTGAGCCCTATAACGCCCTTCATTTTCACAAAAATGCAGTTTGGCAGAAGTAACACCTTTAATCGTTATAACAGCGTAAATAAAGGTAATTGTTAAAACCAATTTAGAAAAAACAAAACGTAGAACAATAGAAAAAGAAATAGCGAAAATGGCGAACCATGTAACGCCCTGCATTTCGACGAAAACGCAGATTTGGAGGAAGTAATACCTTAATCGTTATGATAGCGTAACTAGAGATACTTGGTCGGACAGAATTTGGAAAAAGCACAAAAGAAAAGAAATACTTAAAAATAGTGAGATTAGCAAAAAAATGCAGCTGCGACTGAAGTAACCGTTTAATCGTTAGAATAGCGTAAATGGAGAAAATTTGTCGGACAGAATTTTGACAAAACCAAGAAATAGGAAAAGTAGCAAAAATAGATAAAACGTCGAACCGAGTAACACCCTTCATTTCCACAAAAATGAAGATTTGACGGAAGTAACACCTTTAATCGTTATAACAGCGTAAATAAAGGTAATTGGTCAGCCATAATTTAGAAAACAGTGACAATAATAAAAATACAAAAACACATAGCGAAAATGGTGATCGGTGTAACGCCCGGCATTTCCACAAAAATGTAGGTTTGGCGGAAGTAACACCTTTGATCGTTGTAATAGCGTAAATGAAGATAATTGGTCGGACATAATTTCGAAAAACCAAAAAATACGAAAAATAGAAAAAAATTGCGAAAGTTTGCCAGCATTTGCCGCCAGGAAATCCTAGTGCAAGCGACAAGCCCGCTGAGACAACGAGGAATGTTTCATACCCTGCGTAGCGGGGTATGCTAGTGGTTTACTAGGCGGTACGAAGAACGTTGAATGTTTCAGTTTCCCTGGTAAAGAGGCCACCAACATGAAGAGGGGAGAACGTAATACAAGCAGGAACTACATCTTCCTTGGGCGCCAGCGTTGTATTGTTTAGGAACCCCGGAAACCCCCCTCCCCCCCTCTTTGTGAGTCGCTTTTGGGGCCCTTAGGGTGCGATACGCGGAGGCCAGCATTACCTCGTGTCAGATAAAGCTCAGAGGCGGACCGTTCAAGAATACAGCAGCAGAAGCTCCCGGAAAACCATGAGAAGAGGCAAAAAAACTTATGGCTCTAATCCACGCTGTGAGGGTAGTTGGACTGCGAAGCTGTAAACGACACCCACAACGATTATCCATGCGTCGTCACTTGAACTCTCATACGGGACTATACAAAGAGTGAACCCAGAGACAAGTGAATTGTACTTAACCAACGACACTCACGACTGCTTTATGTTCTTCTTCTTCTTCTTCTTCTTCTGGCGTCTCTATTTGCCGTGGTCTACCAAGGTAGCCTGGAATGAACTGAAGGAGGTGGTAGGTCGGTCTCCCCTTTTATATATGAAAGTGCGGTGACGTCACTACGTGATTTCTATGCTGTTGGGAACTTTTGCACTCGGAATAGCTTACGCAACCGTAATCTTTACCGGTATGGCCAGTAATCCAGCGTAGGTACGTGCTGATGCCAGTGAGTATGTGGACGCCATAATAATGATGGTAGTTTTCTGCTAACATCGGCCATAAAATGTGCTTGTGGGTAGAGGTATCCTGCTTCGCAGTTACAAAGCTTCGCTTTAAAAGACCGCCCAGTCGATGTGATAAGATGGCTCAGATAGAAAGTTTCCTGCACTCTAAGCAATTCCGTAGAAAATTCCTATACATTTTTTTCTAATAGTGAAGTGCAGGTTTCATTATTTGAAAAAAAAAACAGGAAAAAAAGATCCCGGGCCATCTCCACTAACGTGAAACGTGGAGACGGGCAAAGCATGCAGTGTATAAGTGAATTCAAATACTGTAAGTCTCTCTTTTGCCACACGGCGAGCGCTGATTGGGCGCCGTAGAAGTGCCGGTGGAAGGAGCAATCGCGCGCTCTTTGAGGCGGTGGTGCCCTCTCTTGCGTTGAACCAGATTTAAGCAATTAAATGGGAGATAGACTGGCCGTAAGTTGTCTTCGGGTCACACGCCGCAGTATGCAGGAAATATGCTTTACAGGAGAAAACCTGGCTTCTGAAATCAAGTTCGAGACAGAATTTTACAAATTTGTATTATTATTGTAATTAAATCATGATTATTCCCGTATTTAAGCGATATTTTAAATCTTGTTAGGTTAAATCTTGTAGGTTGATTTCCAAATAACCTGCTGCGTGTATAGACGCGTGCTGGTTTTATACCAGGCTTCTAACCAGTATGCCGGCTTATTGAGCAAAACGAGTAACCTGTATGGCAAACATACAGTAAGACTATGTTTGTTCAGATGTGGAGGGATATTTCGGTACATTTGCCACAGCCATATCATCCGAATATTCAGATAGGCGTTATAGTAAAACTGCACTCAAGAGGGGGAGGACAAGGAGGAGGAGAAAACTTTAACAGTAAAATCGATCTGGTGAGTGGGCAGGCTCTTCAGTCCAAGACGAGAGAGTAAGATTCATTCTTCAGTTCACCGAACGTCATCCCGAGTAGGCCAGGATTTGTTCTTTGCGACTGAAGGGGTCGGAAAACAATAAAGAGCTGTCTGGACATATTCATTGGTTTCGAATTGTGTTATACTGAAAATTGGCATGTATACTATCTATTGCGTTAGTTAGCAAGTATATCAAGTTTTCAACACCGTAATCATGTCATAACTTTTCGGGTTGAGATTGAGTTCGTTACGATATCGATGGTTCGATAGAAATTAGGTGCACAAAAGCCGCCTTCGAGTACTGTGGACAACGTTATCTGCGCCGTAGCACATATCTTATTGCATTGAATATTCACATGAACTTTGTGAGCCTTGCAAACATCCCCAAACCTCCTAGGACGTTTAGGACGGTGCAGAAAAATGAATGCGTTGGGCACAGGAAAAAAAAAAACGTTCATCTAACAACAACGAAAGAAAGAGAAAACACCTGTTTATTTCCTACCGTGCGACCCGCTGCTTGATGCGTAGCATTAGACTGTTGAGTCTTCATAAGAGCATCTCAGAAATACTTAAGGGAGGCCTACGCATTTTGAATACTTATCGAGGAGCTCTGAGCGCTGAAACTCGCAAATACGCTAGATAGGACCAGGGCGAGTTACACACGATTGTCTGAGCGATGCTCTCTGAAAGTCGTTCTCTCTCTCCTCGTGTGTTGTAAAATTGTGTGGGACAAAGCTTGAAATTATTCAGAGCCGTCAGAATCTGATTGAAAACACGCTTTTTAAAGCACCAAAGCATCAAAGCGGGCGATTTCTAGCAAAGGCACTGCTGCCAGTCAGAACCGGACGACCGCGGCGCGGGTGTAGCAGCGGGGCGAATGTAGCAGACGACCGCGGAGCGGGTCCCTAAGCTGACGTCAGATCTAGGGGGCGCCACTCAAACATCTCACCGCCAATAGCACCTTCATGCAGCTCAGCCGTTCAGCTCAGGCGGCGGCGTGGTCGAAACCATGGAGGAACGAAACAAAGCCCCCACCGGCCTCCACATTGTTTTGACGTCCGCACAAAGCGGCGAGGTCATTCCGGGATTCTGTCATATGCGCCTTTCAGGCTGAAAGCGCGGGAAATTGAAACGAACGATTTTCAGGCCTTTCAATAGAATTAATTATCTCACGCTGCAGTATCTAAAGTGCTGTGTCCGGTTCGCCAGACTATTAAGCATCGATAAGAGCAATAAAAATGGATCATAAAATTTTAGTGTCAGTACTCCTTTAATCCCCATCCAATACACGAGCAGTGGGCGGGCCATCTGACCTGTCCGACCTTACATCCCAGAGTCGCCAGGTGGGGAGCACCGGAGCGGCCAGTGAAGCTCTGGGCTACCTCGACTACGAGGCCCCTCACCGGGCGGGCGCCCCAACATAGCGTTTGCTCTACTTCAAATAAATGTTTGTACTCTCTCTCTGTCTTCCATACATTCACATTTCGCTTCCTTTGGCTCAATTTCTATATCTATCAAAACAAACAAACAAACAAACAAACAAACAAACAAACAAACAAACAAACAAACAAACAAACAAACAAACAAACAAACAAACAAATAAATAAATAAATAAATAAATAAATAAATAAATAAATAAATAAATAAATAAATAAATAAATAAATAAATAAATAAATAAATAAATAAATAAATAAATAAATAAATAAATAAATAAATAAATAAATAAATTTAAACTCTCCCGTGTTCCCTGTTATGTATGGGGAGGTGTAGGGTGAGGAAAGCCGAGGTTATCTAACCTGCTTCTATGATACTGACCGTAATTAGGAAGTACACTTTACCTGATTACAGTAGAAACTTAAAAATCTTCAGAAATTCAGATAATTGTCTACCTATGCGTAGCTTTCTAACGCCGCTTGTCTGACGCCTGTGCTACACGGCAACTTTGAATTGACAGTTGAACGTTCAACCTCAACTGCGTCCTATTTAGGTACAATGAGACAATTGATTCGACAGACAATTGATTCGAAAGCCTTCGAAAGGATACTGAAACGGCTGTTTAGCACGGCTAGCAATTGAGTTCTACAGCCAGATTTGGCTAGGAGTAGCCAAACACGTGAGGTTATGCTGTGCAAGGCTTATTGCAGGGTCGCACCATTTTCGCGATATTTTTTTCTTGTTTTCGTCGTTCCTTTTCAGGCCATTTGTTTTGGTCGTCGTTTTTGTGGGAGCTATGGAAGCTGCATAGTTTTGATTTCATCAGTTATTTTTCTACATTTTTAATGTCTTTTTGTGTTTATATGTCCCTCAAAATTCAATTCGACCAGTCATTTCCATTTACGCCATCACAAGGAATACGCGTGCTCCGTCCGCCAATCATGCGAGGAGGAAAAGACAACACGAGTGCTGCCTCGTTAGCACTCGTGTTCTGGCCCCTTTCCATCTTTGTTTTGTCAAGCTGGCGGTGCTCCACAGCTGCGTATGCGCCTCGCCACAGTGCTTCCGGCAAACTGCAGATAGCTCGCAGCTTCTTACCGTGAAGCATATTGAAATTACATGTAATTTGTGCACGCGCGAAGGCAGTGCGATACGGCGAACTGCGTAGGACGCACTGTAGAATATATCGAGGCCTGGTTTTTGCGCCAGCAGGTAATGATGAACCTGGCGTGGTAGAAGTTGACTTGATTTGATTGATTGGGGGGTTTAACGCGCCGACGCAACGCAGGCGATGAGGCGCGCCGTAGTGGAGGGCTCCGGATTAATTTTGACCACCGGGGGATCTTTATCGTGCGCCGAAATCTCGTACACACGGGCGTTTTTGCTTTTCGCCTCCATCAGAAAAGCGGCCGCCGCGGCCGGGAATCGAACCCGCGACCTCGTGCTCAGCAGCGCAACGCCTTAGCCACTGAGCCACCGCGGCGGGTAGGAGTTGACTTCTCCTGCCAAGCTTGCATGCTGCGCAGTACCGTAAAGAGGCCCTTATTTTTTCCCGCTGCATTCCTTCTGGGGCGTCAACCATGTAACTATGACGGGTAGCAATGCGGTCATAGCTGGAACGATGGTTGACGTGGTTGTGTGATACGGAAGTTTTAGTGTGAAAGCTGAGGCTAACGGCGGTTCAGCGGTGCAAACCTCTTTATGTTGCCGGCTGCTTGATAGACTAGGGTCTCATTTGCGTACCTCGCTCGTTGAAGTTGGGCTTCCGGTTTGATCCGATAGGCGAGAATCGTAAGCTTTGATTGCGCGTACGAAATAAGAGAGGGCAGTTCAGTTATGGGTATAAAAAGCTTTCAGCCGTAATAAAGTACAAGCATTTGGGCAATATGTTGCCGACTGTAGATTGGAGTTATTGACGTTTATGCTTTTTAACGCGCTGGTAACATCTCTTATCGCACAGGCGAGTGCAATGTCTCTAAGCGAAGCCGAGGTATTTACAGCATGGCACGAGAGATTAAAATAAATTTTGTGACCTTAGTTTATAGTGAAAAAAAAACTTTTTCTGTGCTTACGTAGAGCTAGAGCAGCGTCATCCCTCGAAGTAACTTCGCGGCACGAATGCTACATGGCATTCATCTTGGCTGAATTTTGCGGCCCTTCTTGTGCTCGCGACGATGAGCTCAGTGAAAAAGTATTTAATAAGATCAACACGAAAATATAATCAGCCTAACCATTCCTAAGTGGCCTCAGGGATGGGAGCTATATAACAAGTCCTAATATACTGCTAATATTGTAGAAATGGAATGAAGGAATCATGCAAGAAGGAGTCAGTTTAGAAATTGAGGACAGAAAGAGGAAATACAAATATTCTCAGCCGACGCACAGGTACGCGGCAAGTTAAGTAGTCCGCGGAGCAGTCAACTTAAATCTTAGCCAAATTGCTTCGGATCCTTGCGCTATAGTTTGGGCTCTTTGTTACATGGTAATGAACATTCACTCTGCTATATATGGTAAGGTATACCGAAAGACATGTGGCGATGTATGTACCGTGAGACCACGCGTCGATATCTAATGCTCCTAGACCGGGTGAAGAGACCGGTCAGTGACTGTGTAGAGTACATATTTAATGTAAATTTGGGTTCAATATTCCAGCCCCATAAATTATCCCCTCGGCACGTGTGAAGTTTTTCTTTGAACGTTCGCTGGTCTTCAAGAACATGGAAGTGCGCAGATTCTAACTTATAAGCCGGAAGCTTCGATATTTGTATAGGCAAACTTGGTTGTCAGTATTAAGGCATGAAAAATTTAATACGCCCAGAGAATTAGGAATAGCTTGAGCTTGTAGGCGCGCGCCGACATTGTCTGGGCAGTAGATTACACTGGGGATGACCGGTTGACCATGAACATGAAATGTCAGGGCAAAGGAAAACCTGCGTTTCAGCGATGAGGTATTTCGCTGCAGTACCGCACCCTTCTATTATTCCCCTAGAAAGGTCTTTGCAAGGCCGACAAGGGGCTAGGGCGAGCTTCGAAATTACAGGCTCTGTCTTCGCATTACGAATGCAAGACCTCTTCGCAACGTTCTGCAAATGTAAGGCCGGGTCCAGACTGCTGCTGCAACTGTCGTCAAAACTTCAAAGATTGACGTCATTTCACGTTCTAGCTAACCGAACTGCGTGATAAGCTGTTTTTTTTACGTCCATAGATCACGATATAGCTTTTGTGTCAGTAGTCTGAAAATATAGCCTTATGCTCTGTTCGGACTGCCGCCGCAAAAGCCATATCGTGATCTATGGACGTAAAAAAAAACAGCTTATCACGCAGTTCGTTTAGCTGGAACGTGAAATGACGTCAATCTGTAAAGTTTTGACGACAGTTGCGGCAGCAGTCTGAACCCGGTCTAACATAATCGCAAGCAACCTTAACCGATCTTGGGAAACTGTAGCGCACAGGATTCGTTTTCTGGCTTTATAAATACTGCCCATGCGTATACATATGCTTGCAATGGGCGAGCTGTTTGCTTGTGGGCGTGATGTGAGCAGTGATAGTTTGGAGCGATGCCGCAAAGATACAACCAAATTAGTGCAGCGATTCTTTTAAGCGCAACTGCCGGCCTCCGACGCGGAACAAGCGCACAAGACGCTATTATCCACGTTCGCGCAACCACACAGATAAATGTCGCCATGACACGACGTCATCATTGGTAGCCTGTTCATCATTTACGGCTGTCATCATTACTCAAGATAAAAGCTCACCGCGGAGATAGTTGGGTGCAAAAGTACTCTTTGCAAACAAAGAACTATGCACAGTAGGATATTTTATGCATGGTGGTAACGAACCGCCCAATGTAGTCGACGACTTTATTTCTAGAATGTCATGCTCGCTAAGTGCGAGTAGTGTAACCTTGTGTTGAAGCGGAGCGGGTAATGTGGAGACGATAACGGAGAAGAACAAGTTGCTGCTTTTTGAGTAAAGGTGATGCGGACACTCCCAATCGCTTAGCTGATTCACAATTCTTACCCTGTGGGTGTTAAGGTACTGTATATTTGTAACGGCTCAGTATAACAACAGATGTCAGAAGATGATCCCTCATAAATATTGCACAGAAGGCAGACAATTCAGTCACCTAGCAGAACAATGAATAAACGGGATATTTCGCATATGGCAAGGATTGATGTGATACACAAACACTACCTAAATACCTTACGAAACGCTCGATAATTCTTGTCCAGCTAATAGATAATAAACTTGGCACTCAACACAATACGAAATATAGGAATAAATGATGTATAAACTCTGGTAGTCAATGGTAGCTGTTCTGAAATACTCTGAATACCACCTGGAAACTCTGCAGTCGTAAGTCCTTCAACAAAGGCTACAAGCCGGAAAGCTTCCCTTGCAAAACAAAACTGTGCGGCATTGGCTATGTTATCGGTATCGCTCTGATCATTCAGTTGAACCCTTCCCCCCCCCCCCCCCCCCCTTCCGTCTATGAGGGTCATCCTTACAGATACGGGCGGGCGTCACCGATTTCCGCGATTTAAGTTCATGTAAAATATCCCCCTGGAGGAGAAACCGACTTATCCCTTAATAATTGCAACCATTTTAGCTGAAGAAAGTACTGTCTTCCTTCAGTGCTGGGCCATTCATTAAATTCGTTCTGCCTTAAACACCTGCTCACTCTACGCACCAAAGAATAGTAGTGTGTGTCTGGTCCATTTTTCTTCAAGTGTGTGATGTCTCCTTTATTGCGTTCCAGTTGGCTTATAACTCACTTCGAAGCGTCAATCAATTCATGTTTACAGTGAGAATGTTCTCGGACGTAGAAAATGAAGTGACAGGTGACTGAGTGATAAAATGTTACACAGAATGCTGCTAGTCCAAGCTTTAGCTTTTAGCTGCTAGCTTTTAACGTGTTAGCGTCGCTCGCCCAAGGAAGACAAAATCCTATTAGCTGCGGTTATTGTACAAAATTTATAAGCTGACAGAGTTTCTCGTCGACGAAGTCAGGCATTTGATTTGAATAATTGTCGAAAGAGAATATACCATGTTCATTTAAGGGCATGATTGCTGCTTCAAAACAAATACAATACAAGTTCAGTGTCTTCAATAATTCCTTCAAGCACTTCATACAAACGCTCCCAGCGGAATAATTAATTACCGTGTGCGCCGCGATCATATTTTTCTTTAGTGGGGTAGTGACAAGTTCCGGGATGAATAATTACTGCACCTGATGTTTTAATTATTAACTCGAATCTGAAACTGCAACCTAAGTAGATTGGACGAAGTTTTTTGTTAGATTGATCTGCAATGCTTTCAAATATCTTTCAGATTTGTTGGCATCACCGATTGTCCGAAAAATTCCCCAAGGTCAAGTATTAAATGCATTGCGAAACATCGCATTTACTTTCATATATTGTCCGACACCTAGGATGAAATTACAAGGAGAAGGTACACAAGGCTGCCTTGATAAACGGCGCTCTTGCTGGTGGCCCAAGAGTTATTGTCCATTCTCCTTCGGGATTCTCTTTTTTTTTTTTTTTTTTCTCGTGCGGGAAAAAACGAAGCGAAGTAAAGTGGCTTCTTCTGCAAGATTGGTTTTTGATTCAGAAGTTGGTTTTCTTCAAAGTACACTTTCGTTCAGAAGGAAACACGTTTACTTCAGGCGCGAACAGTGATACATCGACCTCGTCTTTTTTTGAAACGGTATCTTCTTCCAAACAAAAAGACAAGGAGGGACAGAGGGAGGGAGGGAGGCAATATTTACTACTGTCCGGCTATAAATGTCCTCTGGTCGGACTTTGACCCGCTGCGGTGGCTCAGTGGCTAAGGCGTTGTGCTGATCAGCACGAGGAAGCGGGTTTGATACCCGGCCGCGGCGGCCGCTTTTCTGGTGAAGGCGAAAAGCAAAAACGCCCGTGTGTTTGAGACTTCGGCGCACGTTAAAGATCTCCAAGCAGTCAAAATTAATCTGGAACCCTCCACTATGGCGTATCTCATCGCCTGCGTTGCGTCGGAGCGTTAAAACCCTACAACTAATCAATGGTAGGAGTTTGTAGCGCACTTCTTTGTTGTTAGCATGGGAAACTTTTTCAGTGCGTGGAACCAGCCGCACAAAGCACATTGTTCGGTTTTATCTACCGTACCCGTTTTCTCACTTCCATTTATTTCACAACCGCATATTGCAACCCTTTTATTCACACAGGGCTTGGTATAGTGCCAGGGGGTGCTCCAAGCTACCATTACAGTTTTAATGCGAAGCAGTATATCACTAACCCCTCCCTCCTCCCGTTTCCATTCCGGTGAAGCCGATTCACTCGGCGCCTCTCCGGTGCACCTCCTGCCCACCGCCGACCCGTATTTCACAACTTTTATTCCCCTCGCACCACCGATGCGTCTTTCACAAGTTTCCCAGTCGGCTGATAATTGCGCTAGCACCGTTATCAGCAACGCCACTTTTAACTCGCATTGGGACGGACGCGTTTCGTTCGCTCAGAGAAATAATCGCGGCGATTGAAGGAGCATCGACGCGCACAGTAGCGCGAATGAACGCAAAAGCAACACAAAGCCGCTACCCCAGAACATGCAGCGCGATTTACTTGATTTCAAATACGATTTCCTCGATCGCCATTTCGGCGCCAGTTTCGCGGTGCGCAATACACTCTGGTTCGGTAACGACGTCATCAAAATCGGAAACGCTAAAGATTCGGATGGAAAAAAAGGCGGCGCTTCGGATTCTGGTCAAACGATTCCCGCAAAATAATTCCGCCGTTGAATAGTTCATGTTGTGCGGAACCTGCGAGCCATGCAGCGGCTACGAGTCGTTCGCTCCCTGGAGGGGATAATTATCCCTGGAACAGGGATAATTCGTTGAACAAGGCCACGAACGCCGAAGGACAAATCAACGTCGCCGCGGAGAATCACGAAACGACGAAGAACGGGAAGCTGAGGCAAAGTGCCGAAGGTTGAGCCGTGAAGGCGCCGCAAAACAACGCAACACCCACAACGCTGCGAGAGTGCGCCGCTGCCACGCCGCCAGGCAGGACAACGCATTCAAAGGTGCGCATCCAAAATTAAAAGGCGATTTTTTCAATCGCCATTTCGGCGTCTGCTTCGAATTGTGCGATAGACTCAGGTTCGACGACGTCCCGAAAATCGGAAATATTAAAGATTCGGACGGATAGGGGGCGCGTTTCCTGTGCTGGCCGAAAACTTTCCGCAAAGGGCTTCCAACATTAAGGAATTCATGGTGTGCGGAATGTGCAAGGAGTCCCTACTAAAATGTCATGGCCAAGTACGCGACCACCTTCGGCTACGTATACCCACCGCGCTCACCTGAACCTGTCTTCCACTTCGAAGCACACGCACATGACCGGTTCCCTGTTTTGCGTGCATGGGTTGGGAGTTGAAGGGGGAGTGAGGGGGAGCGCACGCGCAGCTACAAGTTTCATGCGTGCTGGCGGGAGGTTCAAACGAGGGTATCAAACGACCCAATGCGACCTGTACGGTGTCCTCAGTGGTCGAGTGGATTGGGTTGGTGCGTTACACAAACGTAAGATACCGTAAGATACACAAACGTAAGATACACAAACGTTACATAAAACGTAAGCATACAGCTCCATGTTTTTTTTTCCATAGAATAAAGCTCGGGTCCCTTCCAGTTGCATTCAGCTAATTGGCTTGGAAGTATGCTCAATAGCAAATTACAAACAAATGTGTTTTGTTGCATGCACTGCGTGAACTGCGTCCAGTTTTGCAGGTCATCATTCTTCACAGTGGAAGGGCACTAATTCTTTTTCCTTACCCTTTACAGTGCCTTTAACCTGGCAAATTATACAGTTTTTGTAAAAGCGTTATCTCTATGCGTGCCTTGTAGCTAACACCTGGACCACGGAGTTTCAATGGTTTCGCTATCTCCGCCGTCCTTATCTCTCAGTAAAGCGTTTTTGTTGTGCAAATGCGAAGCGCTCGCGCTGGCCTGATTCGGATCTCGACCCCAGGGCTCCCAGAGCCGTAAATCACCTCGAAGCGGATCGACCCGCCCGGAAATGAGCCTTCGCTTAGCCACGCTGTTCTACGCCGCCTTATCTTAAATGGGTGCATGTGCGGTTTGCTGTAACGTTTGCTATTAGCGCTGCTTAGTGGGAGAGCGCATTAACCTATGCTTCGGACCACTCTCTCGCTCCGACGACTCCACCGATATACCTTGATAAGAGTAATGCGGGCAGTTAATGTCAGAGGGCAAGTTTACGTCGACAACTGTTTGGCAAGTTATAAGCTTTTTGTGTATGGTACAGCCACGTTTTTAGTATTGCGGTCTTTTACCGATGTGTTGTGGCTTCTGTTTAAGCCAAGTACGCCTTCGTCGTGACTGCAAACTCGAAGGCGTACTTAACTGCTTGTTTTACTCCTCACCTAGAAGCAACGTCCGTATAAATGCACTATGGGAGACTGCCCCACTGGAACCGTTCAGATTATCTTCCAAAAAATCAGTCCGGTGAACACCAGAGGCGGCGTGCTGGATTTCTGGCACGCAATTTCACCGGTAGGAGTTAAAAGAACGAGCTCAAGCCTTGGAACGGAAACAATCTAAATAAAATTCGTTTTGGCAGAACGTAAAGTTGTATCAAATAGATTGAAGACGTGCACGTTTGTCTTATAATAAACACGAACAAAACGAAGAGAAAGTATGTTATCGCTTACAAGGCATCGCAGCTTGTTATCCGAAAAGTAAGTATCCCCATATTTATCTCTGGCTCCTTTCCATCGGTTGACAAAACGGCAGAGTCGTTGTGGACGTAATATCTTTTTTCCCAGCTTCACTCTCCGAAGGAAACGCTTGCGCCCTTATCAGAGCAAGGTTTTCAGTGGAGTTCACTTCTTCAAAGAGTCTTGGTATAACGTGTTGCACATCTATTATAGGCGCGTAACCTCGGGTGCGTTTTCCGAATTATTTTGAGGCCCCTCACTTTGATCATGATCATTTTTGAGCTTGCCGAGACATCCTCTTTTTCGATGTGGTTTTTTCAGACCCCTTTGTTTGGTTTTTATGCCGGTTCTCTCGAACAGCCAATGCGAGGACCAACGCTCACCACGCCATGCCACGAGATCTTTTTGCACGCGGGGCGCTTCCTCGGCGGGGCCCGCGTGCAGCACTCCGTCGCTGACGTCACTCTCCGGTAGCTCCGCCCTTCGCGACAAACAGATCCGGCCTGTTTGTGCCTCCTCCGCTTACGCATAACAATTTCAAATCGTAGTTTTTCGCACCAAAACGAGACAGATGCTAGAATTTTAGCAGTAGTGGAGGGCTACAATTTCATTTACGCCACCTTATGACAATAACGGGAGCCTAAATTTAGGCAAACTGGCGTTTTTGTTATCCGCATTCTTAAAGAAAAAATCCATCATGGTTGCCTTGATCCCACTTAAAATTTAACACTTGGTGACCATGACCGGAATTTCTGCTACGGGAGAGACCGACTGATGTGTCCAACACGAGCTTGGCACGCTGCACTGACCCAAGTCGCCACGCCAATTGGGCTCAAAGACTTCGCGTTTTTGCAGTCTCAAATTTCTGTATAGGTTCCTCCAGAAGTTTTAAAGTGCCGGAGTTACGTCACATCTCTGAGGCGCGCCGTAGAAGGTGAATTAAATCACGTAAGTATTTTAATGGGTGCTAAAGTGTAATGCGGCGGAATAGCTTTATTCTACCCAGTCTCAAAGGCCGGGAATATACCCGGTGATATGGTGCTGTTAAAAAGTGTACCGCTTCATCTTTAAGCCATCGCGGCAGATTTTCGTCGCCTGTTTGAGCTTGCGCACCACGTGTGTCAACCGCGGCAAAATTTGGGCTTGAACTCAGGAACGGAGCGTTTCCGTTGTCGGTACACGTGGCTCGACGACGAGTACCGTCCTGTTTTTGCCACAAGGAGAGACATACACGGTGTTAACATGACACGATTGTGCCACTATCTTTTAAAATGTCATATCGCAGCACGTAGTGGGAGCTGTTGTAACAAAAGAGAGAGAAAGAAAAAAGTGGCACGAAATACTTTTCAGTTTGGTTCCTTGCCCGGACATAACCAGCTTCACTCAGGAATGACGCGTGTGGAGCCTATATGTATGCCCTACTGCCTCACCAGATAACGGCAAACCTTAACATAGCAGCTGGAACAAAACAGTGTTTGTGCCTAGGTAGGTGAACTGGAACTTATTCGAGAAACCTTATCCTAATATTTTTTTTATTATTTTGCGCCATACCAACGCAGCTGCGATTTTCTTTGGTGCTTTGGAAAGAAGCGAAAAAGTATACCCGCACACGTGCAATCTTCATTTCACTATTGCGATAATAGAAAACGAAAAACAAAAACTGTCCCCTTTGCGATGAGGATTCCGCAGTTCATCCCACCGGATGACAAGTAACTTGCTGACGTCACGGGATTAGGAAGACTAGTTCTCCAGACAGCTGTTCACTACCCCCCCCCCCCCCCTTCCCGAAACCCCCGTGGCAAACTGCACCGCGGTTTTTCCCGGGATTGTGCCCTACAACCGGTGGACCACAGGGTAAAGGGAATACCGAGAGACAGGTCTAGAAGAAGGAGGAGGCCAATAACCCTGACGATAGAAGAAATACGGGAATTCCGGGGAAAAGAATAGAATCGAACAGTGCTTGACAGGAGTGGTTGGAGGTAAATGGGAGAGGCCTTCGACCTACCGTAAACTTCAGTAGGATGTTGTTGTTGTTGTTGTGTTTTATGATGATGATGATGACTACGACTCAACATCTCGTGTTAGTGAGGACATCCCAAGGTTGGTGAGCGGCTGCTCATCCCTGTGGAGACGATAACGTTGCACGTTAAAGTTAACGTTGCTTTATATCGTAGATCACACTTTATGAAAAAGCTCAGAACTGAAGTTGCGAAATGATGCCGTCTGAAATAAAGAAAAGAATAGAACGAGCGAAACGCTTTATCCCCAACAGTTACTACAATTGCTTCTGGCGTCAGAACGGAAGACGTCGTTTTTTTAACGACGTGGACGACACCACAAACATGTGCGCGGGAAACAGGACGCCATGAGAAAGACAGAGCAATGCAAATCATGGCAGATAACTTTTTGCATAAAGTATGAGCCCATAAAGCGGTTGAAGACGACTTTATTCACCGCTGGGGTTCCAAGCACCGCATTGATTGTGAAGCAAAAAAAAAAAAAATACCTTGACACATACGGTAAAAAAGGACCCATTTGTCTGTAACGTCAACGCTGAAGCAAGCACAGAACAGAGCAGTTGAGTGCGTACATAAAGTGAAACTGGCCTGATATGCAGCAAGGAAGGAGTGCAAAGACAAAAGTGTGAAGGCGAAGGGAACGAACATAACTTTGTTCAGCGTGGTGGCGCCCAGGAGCGGAAGGAGTAAGATGATTGTCGTGGAAACCAATGCTGCTTTCCCGAAATAGGACGGCCGCGCCGTCGTGAGATTGAGCGACAGGACGCAGGGACCTTCCGGCTCCTCCATCGCCACACAAACATTCTCCGCATGGAGGTAACGGCTGGTACCGCGCGCGTGTTGGTCGGGCCTGGATATCGTCCAGAATCGGCGTTCCAACTACGCTGCCGACAAAAATCAATTTAGGAGCGACGCGTCGCTGTCACAAGTGGGTCAGACATGCCTTTGGAACACGGCTCTCGCTGACATACGGAGATTGTCTTTGCGCTGTGTTCGACGGGGATTAAAAAATTCCAAAACAAAGTCCACTCAACTTCATCCACTATCGTGTAAGTAAGCGCAAAATGAACAAGGACGAACGAAGTGAACGGGCCACTGCACTATCTTTCCCGTCATTGTTTTTATCGCATCGCTTTGTAAAAGGGGGCAGCAGTTCATAGTTCGAAGTTTCTGTGGATTGACATGACAACCTTACCTTCCAGGCTACTTTACACGCATGCACCATCCGCGGTGACTTATGGCTGAGGCAATGTATTGCTTAGCTCACAGATGGGAGATTGATTCCGCCTCCGGCGGGTGTTTTTTAGATTTAGGCGATAAACAAAAACGCCTGTTTCTTCAGATTTGACGCAAAGAGCCCCTGAAAGGGTGAACGGCGGCAAGATCTGAGAATGACATCCCTTGCAGCTATTTTAAGGGCTATAAGTAGGGGCCGCTAAGTCGCTGCACGGGTTTAGTCAAAAAGGTTCTCCGGTTACGACCAACGGAGAAGTTTTTGCGACTCGGTAGAGGTTCATAGTGATAACCCGCAGTAACGGTGTTGTAGCGTTTACGTAATCACAAAGGGGAAACGCCTCTGTGTCTTTACGCTTCCGCATCCTAAGCTCAACGCAAATGAGTGAGAGAGCTCGCGCTTTTCGTGTGAGTGCCGGAAAATGTAGTATCCAAACTACGCTTGCGCAGAAAATTGACGAAGCTGTATGCGCTCTGGCAGTCATGTAAGCCTGGCCTATACGAAAGACGTTGAGAAAAATAACAAGTAACAGAAAATAACATAAACACATAAAATGTAATAAAACCATATATTTACGCGTGCAATTTTAAAATTACCCTTGGAACGCTCATTTGAACTTCTTCCAATGTCTGAAATGCATTTAAAACATGTTTAATAAGCGCGTCCAGTCCCTAGATGAGGAGACCAATGATGTACTCCAACCGGATATTGCTACTCTACGCACATCTAATAACGAAGCTCGCTTAAAAGATTATTTCTTTCTTTCTCCATGCTCTTCAAAGGCTGGGCATTGAAGAGCCTGGTTGAGTGACGTCACGCAAGCAATATGGCCCGTATTGACCCGCTTCGTTTCAATTGGAGCAATGAACGCATTCGATAGCCCCTTTGAATAAAATCGCCCCATGAGAAAATGAGAAGCTACGAGATTATCTCCATGGAGCGGGTAAGCCATAGAGTGCTGCTCTCTTTCTGGCGCTGAGGGAAGTATTCAGTCTGCTTCCAAACACCAAAGGAAGCACGAAAGCTTTTATCGGTATCACTGCAGGGCCTCTTCAAGGAGGAACTTCCTACAAAATTATCTTTGCAGTTCTCAAATTATCAACCAGACAATTGTAAAAAAGAAATTTCTGCTGAGCAAGGAACTCCCAAATGATATGTACGGTACGAAAATGTGTTTAGTACCATGTCTTTACTACTAGCCGAAAAAATCGTTTTCCGATAATAAAGTGCACACGTAAGGCTATTCGCAGCAGCAACTGTGGGGTTTATTTCTCTTCCGCTTAGGTGTGTCCTAAAACAGAAAAACAAAAAAGGGACACAGAACACAACGCTCGAGTGACGCACACATAGGCGACTTTTCAAACGCCTGCCAATAACTTAGACAGCACTAGTGACGTACTCTCATTGCATCGAACTGAAATCCGCTATTGATAAACGAAGACAAATGCAGATGGTGGAGGCTTTTAGAATGGGCTTCATTATAAAAAAACGTAGCAGAGCTCGTAATAGTCGGCCCCACCTATACATGAAATGATTACCTTCATTTTTTTTTTGTTATTTATCCCAGAACGACCGGATCTCGGGACCGCGCTCGAAGTCATCCCAGCAAAAAACCAACGTAACCAGGTCTGAATGGAGAGTCACACCCATCAATAACGGCCCGGACGATCGATTTTGTCCCTGGGAGGTTCGCCAATGTCGTCGCTGACATAAGCCTCACTACAAGCAGCAAAATGGGGGGAAACGAGAAGGCCACGACATTCGTGAAACTTTTAGCGCGCTGAAAAGTGTACCACGTCCGGGTCGCGATAAAGAAAAACTGACAGAGGAACGGCATGACGTGCCAAAGCACCCATCTGTCGATCCGCAGTAATGCAAGATATGCTGCGACCTCGATCTAAAACACCGAGACATGGAAGTGCCCGTCGATCCCACCACCACCTCTACCACCACCATTATCATTTTCGTCGTCGTCGCAATCGTAGTCATCTGTGCTTGTCACCAACTTGGCAGCTCTAACCCGAACTGCTTCGTTTATCTTTAATCGTCATCTTGTAAATATAACCACCGCCATATCACCGTGAAGTCACGGCGCTTCGTCTCTATCATACTTAATTTAGAGCACATATATTGAACAGGTATGTATGTGCCTACCACCAGGGAGGTTTAACAAACATCAGCGTGAAGTATCACAGCGTTGAATCGAAGTAATCAGCAACATCTTCATAGGCTAGCGTATAAACTTGAATACAAGGTCTTATAGCGAGTGAAAGCATTGAAAGCGCTGAAAACTTTGATTCCAGGTACTGCTCAGATATTCAAAAATTAAAAGGCGCCAGAAAGTTATGGCTGATCCAGAAGCGGTTCGGTCACAGCGCTCGCTACATTGCTGGCACCAGGCTGGTGCACAATCCGCCCGAAACCGGTCCTCCCACACGCATTGCGTGGGCCGTGAACCGGGCCCCGTACCGGATCTAGTGCCGCAGTGTCCACTAACCATCTAACAACACCTTAAAATTATCGAATATTCTGAAAAGGTGATTTAGTTAGCCTTTCTCTGAGACGCCAACTTCAAGACATTATTGCCAACCTCTACCGGCGTTCTTCGCTCTGTTTTCGGGAGCGCACTCCCAAAGACATTCGGGTCAACAATCGCGTACGGCTTCCCAGACGGTCTCCTTTATTTTGTGTTAACACTGTAAATAGAAACGGCAAACTGGGAGGGCAGGAAAACGCTGTCTTTGTCTGCCCGCTAGATGTTTGACCGCCGCAGGCTGTACTGGGCCTTGGCGACGGCACCCACCCTCATTTTCTGTCGTTGTGTGTGCCGTGACTGAGCCGACGTTTCTTTTGCTTTCACTCACCTCAATGATCCTTAATCAACCAGTGTGGCGGTAGGGACTCATTAATTTGTGCTCACCCAACGGGCGCCGTGATCTTCATGAGCTCCCCATAGCGGCACAAGTGCAGCCTTATTGCAGCACCGCCGGCCTGTTGTTTTACTGCGGAGTCTCCCTCGACCTTTCGCTTTCTTTTGCCGCATTTGTCCGTGCTTCCCCGTTCAATGTTGCTCGCTCTCTGCCGAGACGAGTGGAGCGTGATCTCGTAGCGTGACCGCCCTGAAGGCGGCAAGTAGCGACGTGAGATCCTGTCCGCTTCTGCAGCTTCGAGAGCTTCATCCGCTGAAGCTCCCCTTTGTTTCCCCCGATAAGAACGCAAGACGCTTACTTTTTTCTTAATATACTTTTCTGCCTTGTTTTTCCTCTAAGCAGAGGTATGGTTTCCAGATTTCATTATCGTACAGCCCGCGAAATTTTCTTGGCTCGTCCTCTTTTTCGTTATTCTAGGCTTCCTACACTCATTTTTTTCGTAATTATTTTTATACTGCATGCTCGTCTCAAAGGCTAAGGTTCTTCCTCTCTGTGTTAACATCATTTTTTTTAATTTTTTTCCTGCTTCAACGACCGGTTACGCCTGAAAAATGGTTGTGTTGAATTACATGAATAGGCGCTAATTATTAAGGTTTTCTGCGGCTACGCAGTCACATTTGTGTGGCGCTGTTACGTTTGAGCTCGAAATACAACGCGAATAGCCAGAGATAAAGAACGAAGGAACAGGCTCTCACACGAGCAGGCTCTCACAGAACTTGGGAACAGGTAATATTATGTGCATATTGCAGTAACAGTTTCCTAGTTGCACGTGACACCATCTCACAATTTATACTCACAATTTGTTTCGAGCTACTCGGCGTCGCCTTTCCACAATTGCTTGGCAGGTTTCACTCTGGCCATGTAGGGAACGGCAATCACGCCAAGGGGAAGCAGCATATTGTCTGTTGAGCTGACGCTGCCCGTTTGCATCCTGCTGCGTTAATTACTCCCAGTATTCTTCCCACAGGCCTCACGTTTCGCATACTATTGTTTACATACGGTCGTGATTCCGGTTTTTCTTTTTCTTTCGCAACCGATGCTGCTGTGACCATGTATGCATTGTATATTCCGCGAGGCAAGCGGATAAAAGCACGAAATCTGGCAATTAGGAGCCTTTATTCCACCCTTTCTTGCGTACATTTGATGCCACCTTTCAAGAATCAATCGACCAGGCAATATATGATAGTGTCCTAGAAGGAGCACAGTGAGTTTTACAGCCTCGCAACCACGAATCCTCGTCGTACATGTAAATGCAGATTTCAGTCGCTGACCTTCTCATTGATTGATTGTGGGGTTTAACGCGCCGACGCAACGCAGGCGATGAGGCGCGCCGTAGTGGAGGGCTCCGGATTAATTTTGACCACCTGGGGATCTTTAACGTGCGCCGAAATCTCGTACACACGGGCGTTTTTGCTTTTCGCCTCCATCAGAAAAGCGGCCGCCGCGGCCGGGGATCGAACCCGCGACCTCGTGCTCAGCAGCGCAACGCCTCTGACCTTCTCATTATTTTTTCTTTAAGGGGGGGGGGAGGAGGAGGGGGGGAGGAGGGGGAGGGAGGGCGCTCAAGCGCTTTCTTTCTTCTTTTCAGAGTATTGCAGGCTCCAGGATTTATAAATTGTGCGCCACCATGCAGTACGCTACACTATGCAACGCTGCATTACGTAATTAGTGATGACGTCGCAACGACAATGAACCTGAACAAAAACACGAAAATGTTAATTACGTACTGCGCAGGAGTACGCAATGCAGGATCTCTGCAAATCTGCTAACTGGAGAGCTTCTTTCGGCACAATGGGTGAATTATCTCGCACCCTGCCATTGCATGGCTCCAAGAGCCGCGTGCACTTGTCTAGAGACTCATGGCGTCGTGCTGCTGAGCCAAAAGACGCGGGTTCGATTCCAGGCCGCGGCGGCCGCTTTTCTGTTGTAGGCGGAAAGCAAAAACGCCCGTGTGTTCGAGATTTCGGGGCATGTTAAAGATCTCCATGTGGTTAAAATGAATCAGGAGCCCTCCACTACGGCGCGCCTCATGACCTGTGCAGCGTCGGCGCGTTCAACCCCACAATCAATCAATCAATCAATCAATCAATCAATCAATCAATCAATCAATCAATCAATCAATCAATCAATCAATCAATCAATCAATCAATCAATCAATCAATCAATCAATCAATCAATCAATCAATCAATCAATCAATCAATCAATCAATCAATCAATCAATCAATCAATCAATCAATCAATCAATCAATCAATCAATCAATCAATCAATCAATCAATCAATCAATCAATCAATCAATCAATCAATCAATCAATCAATCAATCAATCAATCAATCAATCAATCAATCAATCAATCAATCAATCAATCAATCAATCAATCAATCAATCAATCAATCAATCAATCAATCAATCAATCAATCAATCAATCAATCAATCAATCAATCAATCAATCAATCAATCAATCAGCTAGAGTCTCTCTGAACAGGTTGCAACCGGCCCGCAGCAGTCCGGACTCTCATCTCCGCGAGCGCACTTAAGAAAATGTCGGTTAAGGCCGCAGCACTCAACAGGGTAGATTGTGTGCGCGCATGCGCCATGCACATGCCCTCTACGACAGCAATGACGCACTTGCGCGCATTTTTATACGCTCCTTACAAGGAACTATGCACAGCTGTTCGCTGTAAAATTTTGTTGAGGCACGTATGTACTGAACACCTATAGGCAGCATGCGCCGGACAGAGGTCTCTGTGAGCGCAGCACCTTTCAAGGCTGCCTGTAGCGAACGCTAGGTCATCGATGAAGTAGTGGTAATTTCTCAATCCGCCATCACCCGCTGTCTGAAGCGTGCCGCGCCTGCGTTCTATGGTGCCTACACTGAGACAAGCCGCAACGAAAGACAGCCGTAATGAATGCGCCGGTTCCTTCTTGCGCTTTTAAATGCAGAGCATTTCTTTAACTCACGATGTCACCCGTTGTAGTTGTCCGTAGTAGTCCGCACCCCTCCCCCTACACTATATAAAAAAATAATACTTACTGGCGCCTGGTTTCGATCCCACGACCCTGCGGGCGGAACGCAAGGTACATGGTGCTCTACCCACTGCACCACAAAGCCGACACAGAATGGAGGGCTACGAACGCGCCTTATATCCTTGACTCATTCAAACTACGTCAAGAAGCTGCTGATACAACGCATTCACTACCTGTGGGCGGAACGCGAGGTACATGGTGCTCTTCCCACTGCGCAACAATAATCATACCCACCGGCTAATAAATGATGTCACGTGACCACGTAATTACGTCTCCTCATTTAATTACAATACAACAACCAACAGCAACAAGTGCAATAACATTAACGTAACGCAAACTACTTAACGTCGTGCGCCCCCGGAAATGCTCTGCATTTGATCGTGCCCCTCGCGAGGGGGATGTTTACAATTTAACTAACCAGTCAAATCTCAAGTCATGGCCAATACCCCTGAGTGGTTATGCGCACTTACCCTAAGAAGAAGATGATGATAGCGGATAGGAAGAGCATTAGGAAGAAAAAAAATAGATTTTTTATTATCTGCAACCTATTTTTCGGCGGCAGTATCAGCGACTATACATTTTTCATCCGTGCCATTTAAACTATTCGTTTGTCTCGGGCTTAGTTATGTTGGCGTTACCCAAGGTGCCTGCTTTGTGCGGGTGTTGGTGGCTTGGCTCGTGATAATCACGGCTGTTGGAATCTCGGGCAGGGCGCCGACACTTACGCAAATCGAATGATACAAACCGAGGCCATGATGAGCATGGCATCTTTTACAATAGCAAGGTTGCCCCGAACCAAGATGGCATAGAAAACGGCGCTGCTGTTTGGGCGGCAAACAGCAATGCAACGTGCCTATAGCCCATGTGCAAGAACCCCCTGGCACTTAGTTCGCATTTGAAATGACGGTAGCAAAAAGTGCGCAGGGCAAGTTGAGCGCAACTGGGAGTTTTGTTGCTCAAACTCGCTGCGCACGCTACCCAACACGCGCACGCCCAATCGACCAGGGTTCACAAGCTCGATCGCACGCAGGGGGAAGCAGCTACGAAACGTTTCTCGTCACCACCCAAGCGGTGGGCACGCAACCGGTGGGTGTGTATGATTTGGTCGCGCGATATAGGAGAGAAAATGTAGGGCAATTAAACAGGATTGCAGCGATTGCTGTTACGTGAAAATTGTTCCCCGGAAACTTGGTTCAACCGTGGACCCAATTTGCGCGGAGATTTCCTAAATCAGCAATATTTTCTCATTCAAGATGCTGGTGGTGGCGGCCTCCTCGTGAAGTATATGCGCTCGTGGGTGCCACCACAGCGACAGAAAACAAAGAAAGGTGGTCTTCAGGTCTTGGGAGACGGAATGGATGGGAACGTAAAAGGTCTCTAGGTGGTTTATATCCATAGACATCCACTGCGGTGAACTTTCTAGCACAGCTGTAGCTACAGAGTGCGAAACCGCAGCCTGAATTTTGAATTTGAATGAACCGGAACGCTGCTGCTGCGAGCCCAGACCTCTAATAGGTACTCGTGTAAATACTGGCGTAATCATTATAAACAATACTTTTATCCGGTAAAGTATGTGAAGACTCTATTGGCGTACGTTTTTGATAATGGAATATGCACCGAAGATGCCCTCCGATTGGCAGAGGTGGAGGCAGCTTCCACGCTGTCATTACTTTCATTACCGGTAATATCGAAATAAGTCAGTAGCTACCCAAAGGCGATATTGAGACCCGCTTGGGGAAGCGCTTTGGAAAAGCATTTCTGGAGAAGCATTTAAAGCAATGGCATAATTTTTTTGCGAATAACCTTCAACAACACTAAGAGAACAGAGCTGTGGTATAAAAATATGGGTGAATATATTGATGCGCTGTTGAACGCTGAAATTGTATTTTCTTCCAAGCACGAAGGAGTTTGCATCGAGCAGCTGAAGCGTTTGACGTACTGTTCGGGGTAAAAACGTTTGCTCCTCGGGTGTCCTAAATCACTGCGGGTCGTAGTGCACGAAATGGGTTGACCTCTTAAGCACGGGATTGATTATTTTTTTAGTGAATGAAAGTGCGCCAAGGGGATTAGGTAAATTAGTTGATGCCAGGCACAGGATACTAGAGGCGCCGTAGTAAAGGGACACCATAATTTCTGTTCATCTGGGGCAGACGGTCTCTCTTTGCCCACTTTTTTTTTTTGTGCCGACTCCACATATCGTGTCCATAACATTCTCTGTGAAGTTTGGGTCTGCCCCGTTTAATTATTCTATGAGAGCGAGCAAATATTTCACGCGTTTCATATCACGCCTGCACTTTACTAAGTAATTTTTTGTAAACGCCTAAAATGAAACGTCACCTGGGCATCAACTTTAGATCTCCCTTATTGTCTTGACATTGAAACTCTGAGCATCATTTATTCCTCTGAAGACAGTAGAAAACGTTTTTATGACGTTCTGGAGCGCATTATTTGCCATATTTTCTCGCAAGAACCGGCGATTAACAGGTGCATTTTCAACTTTCTCGCTCATCTCGCTCATTTCTCGCTCATCAACAAAATATGCGCCGTATGAGGCCCGCTGTAAATAGCAGGCAACGATTGTACCGATTCTTTACGGTGTTCTATAATACAGAATTTCCACCGCATGGACATTTTCTATTTTCCTTTCATCAGAACACACCAGGACTGACCGACAGCAATAACTTTGGACAAACCCAAAATTAAAGAAGAAATCTTGTAAGCGAGAATTTTTTTTTCCGAACAAGGAAAACGTCTGTGAAGGTGCTTTCTATATTGTACATGGCAATTTTGTTGCTGGCTTACAATTAATTATATCGCAATGACATGCTATGCCAAACCGCAGCGGCCTACAATTTTATGCCGCCCTTTGCAGCGCGCAACAAGGCACGTTTGCGGGCGCACGCAGCTTCGTCCAGCTCATGAGCAGCGGATTCGGTCAGCGCTGATGCCTGCGAGCGGAAATGCAACCAGCACCCCTCTATAGCCCAGCGCTGCCTTTTGAAGACTGTCTCGCCGAGCATGACACACCAGCTGAGCGGCGATTAAACATATCAGGTAGGGCGGTGGGGTCGGTGTGAACACACTCTTCGACCGGCGCTCCATGGTTCCCGTCGGCGCCCATACGCGGCGAAGCGATGCAGTTCGGCCACCGCTCCCGTGTTCCGTTTACTTCTGCGCGGACCTGTGCATGCAAAGAGGTCTTTGATAATCGCTAGGATTTCACCTTCAACGCGCTTAAACAGACTTAACCTCTGGGGCAATTTTTCTTCTTTGGTCTCCTTTCTCCAAGAGGTACACATGGGCTTGACAGTACGTAGTTATCAAGGCCGCGTCTGGACCGCGTTCAGTTATTGTGACGGAATGTTAGGAGAACCCAGAGGAGCAGAATATAACTGCTTAATAGGGACGCTGCAGTAAGAAAATAATTAAACCAAACCTAGGCATCGCTAAAGAAACTTTTCCCCCTTAACTGAGCGCGCTTTTTTTGTGTGTGCTTCAAGAAGATTTCCGGACTGTAGTAAATTATGGCGCTACACGCTGCCTGCTGTGGCGAACTTTAAACACGACCCAAGTTCTCAAGTTCAATGGCTGTAGTAAGTATCCGCCGTGTGATGCGGCTGAGCTCCTAAAAACTACTCGCACTGAAAGCACTCGTTTCGGTTTCGTAACTTCACATTTCAAACAATTCGTATACGCGGGGATTTCAGCAAAAGTAGCATTGTTAGAACCTTATTGTGCTTGTTGTTAGCTCAAGGAAGCAACTATTTACACATTTCGAGGTCGTTTTCCGTTAGGCAAACGATGGCATGATCTAGAAACTAACCTAAGTTGTGGGTGACCAGAAATAACAACAACCTTCATTTTGGGTGCACTGTAATACTCACATTCTTAAACTGTGGCGGTATCCCGATGACGCGGCGTTGGGGTCAAGGGATGAGTTTACATTTTAAAATGGTTCTGGATTGTCCGAGCTTCCTCAACCCTCCGGTACACAGATATTTTTATCTTGTGTTTGCCTGTTTGGAGAGCCACAATTTAGTCAATTTTGTCCTCCTTTTTGTTTATTTTCTTTCACCTTGTTAGTTTCCCCTATATTTTATCCCGTTACGGTATTCACTCTGTTGCTGAAGTAGCAAGCCCCGCCGTTCGTGAGGCTACCTTCTCCCTTTCTCTCTTGCTCTGTATAAGGCATGGTGTGGGTCTGCGCTCCATAAAATTCGTGCACGTACACACAGGTTTATATGAATGGAGCCCCTTCGTTTGGCACGAGTAGTGAGGACTCGGGCATGGCGAGGCACGGATCCGCAGCCTGAGTGCTGAGAAGAGGCCCTGTAAATGAGAAACGCCGTGCGAAGCGACTCGGCGGTCAAGCGGGGTACAAAGGCCACAGCGCGAAAAAGCGCGAATTCAGCCGTCCAGGCTGCGAGGAAGCTGGAACTGCTGATTGTGAGCGCTTGCTCATTACGCTTTCGGGGGATCGGGTATTCGTTCAACCGCTTTAATTACTCACCGCGCTCCGTGTCATCGCCGGGGAGGCGTTACGCGCGAAATTGCATCCCTCGCTTCGCTTAGCGTCAACACTTTGGAGAAAAGTCGGGCGATAACAAAAGCAATATAAAATTACTAACACGTTTGGCTGTTTCTTTTTTCCGGATGGGAACTTCGACATGACTCTCAAGGATTAAGTTTAATTTATGGAATTACGTAGTCTGACCCCTGCAGCCGCTTCACAACGGCTTGCAGAACGTACCAGCGGATATTAACACCGTGAAGAATACGCAGGCTGACCATAGGTTTCTTCGTATGGGGGCAAACGGCGCACGGCGGCATCGGTGTGGTGTCGACAATGGGAGGCTCGCTTTGTTGCCAAAGCGTACTTTGTAATTGTAGAGACTCCTTTAGAAACACTCAGCAAGCGCCGTACCAATAGACGCTGCACGAACGTTCACTGAGTATTCTCCATCTCGCAGAGCGAGGCAATTGGAGGGTCGGAGCCGAGAATATAATTTTTACACGTTAACGGCAGAGTAATCGGGTGTACGATAATAAAATTATAGTGCTCTGTAGATAGAGCTAATTCTTTAATCATGCTTCTGGGGACGAATCCGTCAGTGCTTAGAAGTGAATTTGAAAGTAACAGCGAGCTCGGCTATGTACAGACACGAGCAAAAGTTTACGGACCAGAAAAATGGCAACTTTAGGTTGTTTCTCTTCCAGTAGCAGCCCCACTAACTGCCGTGTGCCAGCGAGAGCTTGTACAGTTACTGAAGTGATGAAAAATACCGCACATAGTACCCCGGGCTGCCGACCGGCAGAGAAATAACCCCAAATTGCTGCCTTCGTGGTCCGTAAACTTTTGCTCTTGGGTGTACGTCTGCGAAGCTTCGTGCTTTCTTCTCACTACTGAAATTTTCTCGAGAGAGAATTCGCTGCCAAGAAAGAAGTAACATTAGCTGATATTTAGGCGGGCGAGGAGGAAGAATGCCTTTAATGATGAAGAGAAGTCAGCCTGGCAGCGAGCTTGGCTTACTATTCCACACGAACATGAGAGCAGGTATTTACCTTTACACATCTGTGGAGCGCCACAGGTTTAATGAAAGGAACCTTCACTATGCACTCGTGAGTCCCTGCCCATGAGTTGTTACTCCAAAGTCAATCTATACTGCTGAGCACATACCCGTAACAACGCTCGTTGGCAGAGCGTGCTAAGGTTGCGAAGGAATTGTGTGAGAAAGTTTTAGCATAAAAATCGAATGAGTTTATTCCAAACGAGTGAAAATATTTACCCGTCTACGAAATTAAGCAAATACGCCTAGATCACCTCATGTGTACATTACTGGCACTTCCGTTCCAGAATGTTTATCTCTCCGGACTCGCACTAATGAAGAAAAAATGAGTAAACACATTTCTAGCCTTACACCCCGAATGAAGGCTGCACCATTTTTATTGCTTTCATCTGTGGATCCTGTGCCGTTCTTTCTGGATACGACATGGGATATGGGACATAGGATACGACAAAATAGCACGACAGAGCTTTCTAGGAATGGGTCATCCCAGTGCTTCGCTTTCATTACGAAGAAAGAAACGGTACCCGCCGCATTATAATTTGACGCCACAGATGCCCTAAGCCTATATAGCGCAGGTGAACAAACAGCCCTCAATAAAGTATTCCCATGTGAGTAATGCAAAAAGACTTGCGATCATTTACCGACATCGCGAACTTAATTCCCGGAAACATACCGTGAACTCCCACGCAAGAGAAAACACGCATGAACTATCTAAGCGAACACAAAGTGCTAACGCATGCAATGCAATTGCAGGAAAGAAAAAAATCGGGTGAACTTTTGAAAACAGAGAGATGGGATGTAAGAACAGGGCTGGTAATTTTGATATGCTATCAGCAAAACAGATTAAAGAAGAAACAATCGAAGCTACGGATGATTCTCGAAAAAAAATGTGTGCATTGTTGTAATAGGACAACAGAGCGTCTTGTTATCGTGCTATTTATTATCGATGTTCTGCAGAATTGGAAGGACGCGGAAAGCCGATTAAGTGGACACAGGAAGCAATGAACCTGAAAGTTCTCCTGCAGTAGATCGCTTTTTTCATCGAGAAAGAAATGAGCAGGTAGGAAACTGCCCACACCACTCAATAATGCGCGATACCATAATGAAAAACCTTGCAAGATAAAAACTAGAGACAAGACGCTTTCGAAATCCGGGTCTCATTTGTCGAGCCATCATGGGTTGCACGTGGTTCGATGAAGGCATCAAAATTTAATATATGTTGGTTTTTTATGCCTCTTAATTTATATTACATCTAGGCAAAATCGCGAGGCATCCTGAGATCTGAAAATCGAGAAAATAAGTTTTATACTGTAGATAATGCGCGTACATCGTTAGCAGAACATGTCTGCACGTTTCTTTGTAGACTGTAATTTGCAACTGTGTGGTTAGGCCTCCAATGCTGTAAAAATGACAGAGGATTTGGCAGCGCACACCTTGGATTGTGATGCGAAAGCACATTTTTTTAAACCAAATTAGCCATTTGTTTTTTTGCAGCTAGTTAGGCATTGCTAGGCTATTTTTTGACCACTTGCTAACAGTACACGCCTTGCAGCAGCGATGTAATTTGATTCTGAGCAGATTCATCATGTGCATTAGTGGTAAGGGGTATAAACGCATGTGTGCTTACAGAAATAGGGAATATTTTTTTTTCAGTCAACCTTCCATGCGGGTGTGTGTGTTGTGTAAGTGGGCAAGGGTAGTGCGAATTTATTCTATAGAGGGAGTGACAATACTGATCGCAACACTAGATTTTTAGGGGAGAAAACGCGCGGGAAATGCCAATAAGTATGAGTCGACAAATGATCACGATTAACAGTTTCTGCATACAGGCGTAGTACTTAGGTACCTAGGAAGCAAGCTGCACTGCAATCTCCCGACAACGTGGAATCAATAGCAGCGCCGTATCGGGAACATGTCATAATGAGCAAATCTTGAGTCTGTTGCACTTCTCGGAAGTGCACTAATCCCTTATGTGCGTACCAAGAAGGCGTCTGTGCAATCACAAAATTGCCGACAACGAAAAACTAAAACCTTAACGATCACCTCAAACGACCATCCACATTCCGAGGATACTTTTGGCATGCACCCGAATGTACATGGAATGCTTAACAGCTCGGCAAGACATGCGAGGTCTTTTCGGTAATAGCACCTGGAGGAGTATGGCAATGGCAGAGCGGCCGTTACCGCAAACGAGACGTTCGCTAAGCCCACGCGAAGCCACCGCGATAGCCGGGACAGACGAAGCGGGAGCGGAGAAAAGGCTGAAGCGTCTAACTCGTCAGCTTTGAAGACTAGAACTATGAAGGGCGTCTAGAAACACGAAAAGAAGGCGAGATTTTGTTATCGTCCGAGAACAGTGGTTCTGTGATGCAGGCAGCACTAGCGGTGGAACTCGTAGAAATCACGAATGGTTTTCTTTTTCGCTTGTTTCTTGCACCTCTTACGGGCCGTATTTCGGCAATTGCTTTATGCAGATGAGATGTTAAAGAAGGAAAATTACATTACCTGGGAATAGTACTGATTACCATCGGTCCCGCGCTCCGAGTTCCCCGCACAACGGGGTGGGGCTTGATGCCTCCTGGGAGTTAGATTTAGGCAATGGCGCTGAAGCTATGGTCGAGTAAAAATAGCAGTGAGAAAAATAATAGCCAACGAACGATTGTCAGTGGTAATACTCAGTTTCGGCAGTGGCGATTTGAATAAAAAAAATCGGGTTCAGCTAGAAGAAAAAAACAAACAAAACGATTGCACTGATACGGACAGGTAAAAAGACTGTGTGAAGGGCCCAATATTCCTGAAAGCATGAATACGGAAAAGATCAAAAATAGGGGCGGTGTGGGCGATTGATTAGAGCTTGAGTCCTAGCTGAATCGTTGTAGTTGCACAACGCTTTCGATTTCGTCTTTACGTATATTTGTGTTTCGGGCCTACTCGGTACGTTAACCTTGAATGTAGGAGGTTTTGGTGTTTTGTGTTTTTTTTTTTTGCTTTCAATGTGTTTTGGCGCCATATTCCCGACAGCGTGAGGCAGTATGTCTTTCTAATTTTTTTTATTTTTGTTTTCCTCTTTTTGTTTCTCTTCGCTGGAGTTTCTTAACTGCGAGGAAAAGTTTTTTGGGAAGTTTTGATATAATAGAAACCACATGCGCGGCGCTAATAGTTTGCGATCAAGGAAAAACCACCGTAGCACGAAAAGTGAAGGTAAGCAAGCACCTAAAAAATGTGGTTGATCCCTCTTCTATAGGAACCGGTAAAACACAAAAGTGAAATGTGCCTTAACAGGAACAGTTGAATGTTGATTGTGCATCGATAGGAACTTGCACATCGCTATTTATATTTCGTCGCTATGCACGGTTATACGCATCAACGTTACACTGTATTGAAATCCACAGAAGCTCTACGCATCGCATTACTCGAGTTGGACAGACCAGAAGAATGACCATTCTCGACGAGAGACGCACATCGTCGCTTCACCTCTGGTCTGCCGATTTATTTTCCCTCGTGTAGAGCACGGACGGCGTTTGAGTGAAGCATTTGCGTCCGTTGCGTGTCCCTGGACCCACAATTATAAATTCTGCCCCGACCCCGCCTTCTATGTTGTTCTCTTCTCCCATGTGCCCATTTTTCAATCTGACGGGAGAAGTTGGGACCACGCCTAATTGTCAGCCTTCTTCTGTCACGAAATGGAAAGCCGGGCCAAGATTACCGAAACTGTCGGCATGTATAGCGCAAAGGAAAGTTATTAGTCGGCGCACTGGCTGTAATCAAGCTTTTTGTGGAGGACCAACCGTGCAGGACCGGCTGCCAACCACAAAATGTTCGTACGGTGGTTCACGTGAAAACATTTGCGCGTCTGAGCCTTAAATTCTGACCACTAAGTGCGGGACACTCCTGGAATTCATTTTAATGCGTAGCTCTCTTTGCCGAGTACCCACACAGCCAGGACCCTGTAACTCCCTGCATTTCCACTAAAAAGCGCATTTGGTGAATGTAGCACCTTTAACCGTTATAATAGCCTAAACGGAGATAACTGGCCGGACACAATTTTGAAAAACCGCAGAAGAAGAAAATAGAAAACAGCGGGAATGGCGAAACGTGTAACGCCCCGCACTTATACAAAAATGAACATTTGGGGGAAATAACCCCTTTAAACGTTTTAATAGGGCAAATGGAGGTAATTGCTCTTACATAATTTTGAAAACCCAAAAATAAAAGGAAAATAGAAAAAGAAACAGCCGAAATGGCGAACCGCGTTAAACTCCACAGTCAGTCAGTCGGAAATGGCGAACCGTGTAACGCCCCGCATTTACACCAAGCAGGCAGATTTGGCGGAAGCAACACCTTTACTTGTTATGATATCGTAAATGAAGACTACTGGTCATAAATAATTATAAAAATAAAAAATAAAGAAATAGTGAAAATGGTGAACCGCGTAACGCCCTGCATTTGGCGGAAGTTACACCTGAAATCTTTGTAATAGCGCAATGGGAGATAATTATCAGACAGAATTTCCGTAAGCCTGCTGAGCTGAAGGAAGCGGGTTCGATTCCCGGCCACGGCGGCCACTTCTCTAATGAAGGCGAAAAGCGGAAATGCCCGTGTGTTCGAGATTTCGGCGCACGTTAAAGATCCCCATTTGATCAAAATTAATCCGGAACCCTACGCTACGGCGCGCCTCATTCCCTGTGTAGCGTCGGCGCGTTAAACCTCGTAAGCAATAAAATCAATTTCCAGAAACCAAAAAAATAAGGAAAATAAGAACAATAACGAAAATGGCGAATCATGTAACGCAATGCATTTCCACAAAAATGCAGATCTGACGAAAGTAACACCTTTAAAGGTTTCAATAACGTAATTGAAGATAATTGGTTGGACGGAATTTTGAATAACCAGAAAATAAAAAACAGAAAGAAAATATAAAAAATGGTGAGCCCTATCACGCCCTTCATTTTAACAAAAATGCAGATTTGGCAGAAGTAACACCTTTAATCGTTATAACAGCGTAAATAAAGGTAATTGTTAAAACTAATTTGGAAAAAACAAAACGTAGAACAATAGAAAAAGAAATAGCGAAAATGGCGAACCATGTAACGCCCTGCATTTCGACGAAAATGCAGATTTGGAGGAAGTAATACCTTAATCGTTATGATAGCGTAACTAGAGATACTTGGTCGGACAGAATTTGGAAAAAGCACAAAAGAAGAGAAATACTTAAAAATAGTGAGATTAGTAAAAAAATGCAGCTCCGGCTGAAGTAACCGTTTAATCGTTAGAATAGCGTAAATGGAGAAAATTTGTCGGACAGAATTTTGACAAAACCAAGAAATAGGAAAAGTAGCAAAAATAGATAAAACGTCGAACCGAGTAACACCCTTCATTTCCACAAAAATGAAGATTTGACGGAAGTAACACCTTTAATCGTTATAACAGCGTAAATAAAGGTAATTGGTCAGCCATAATTTAGAAAACAGTGACAATAATAAAAATACAAAAACACATAGCGAAAATGGTGATCGGTGTAACGCCCGGCATTTCCACAAAAATGAAGGTTTGGCGGAAGTAACACCTTTGATCGTTGTAATAGCGTAAATGAAGATAATTGGTCGGACATAATTTCGAAAAACCAAAAAATACGAAAAATAGAAAAAAATTGCGAAAATTTGCCAGCATTTGCCGCCAGGAAATCCTAGTGCAAGCGACAAGCCCGCCGAGACAACGAGGAATGTTTCATACCCTGCGTAGCGGGGTATGCTAGTGATTTACTAGGCGGTACGAGGAACGTTGAATGTTTCAGTTTCCCTGGTAAAGAGGCCACCAACTCGAAGAGGGGAGAACGTAATACAAGCAGGAACTAGAACTTCCTTGGGCGCCAGCGTTGTATTGTTTAGGAACCCCGGAAACCCCCCTCCCCCCCCCCCTCTTTGTGAGTCGCTTTTGGGGCCCTTAGGGTGCGATACGCGGAGGCCAGCATTACCTCGTGTCAGATAAAGCTCAGAGGCGGACCGTTCAAGAATACAGCAGCAGAAGCTCCCGGAAAACCGTGAGAAGAGGCAAAAAAACTTATGGCTCTAATCCACGCTGTGAGGGTAGTTGGACTGCGAAGCTGTAAACGACACCCACAACGATTATCCATGCGTCGTCACTTGAACTCTCATACGGGACTATACAAAGAGTGAACCCAGAGACAAGTGAATTGTACTTAACCAACGACACTCACGACTGCTTTATGTTCTTCTTCTTCTTCTTCTTCTTCTGGCGTCTTTATTTGCCGTGGTCTACCAAGGTAGCCTGGAATGAACTGAAGGAGGTGGTAGGTCGGTCTCCCCTTTTATATATGAAAGTGCGGTGACGTCACTACGTGATTTCTATGCTGTTGGGAACTTTTGCACTCGGAATAGCTTACGCAACCGTAATCTTTACCGGTATGGCCAGTAATCCAGCGTAGGTACGTGCTGATGCCAGTGAGTATGTGGACGCCATAATAATGATGGTAGTTTTCTGCTAACATCGGCCATAAAATGTGCTTGTGGGTAGAGGTATCCTGCTTCGCAGTTACAAAGCTTCGCTTTAAAAGACCGCCCAGTCGATGTGATAAGATGGCTCAGATAGAAAGTTTCCTGCACTCTAAGCAATTCCGTAGAAAATTCCTATACATTTTTTTCTAATAGTGAAGTGCAGGTTTCATTATTTGAAAAAAAAAACAGGAAAAAAAGATCCCGGGCCATCTCCACTAACGTGAAACGTGGAGACGGGCAAAGCATGCAGTGTATAAGTGAATTCAAATACTGTAAGTCTCTCTTTTGCCACACGGCGAGCGCTGATTGGGCGCCGTAGAAGTGCCGGTGGAAGGAGCAATCGCGCGCTCTTTGAGGCGGTGGTGCCCTCTCTTGCGTTGAACCAGATTTAAGCAATTAAATGGGAGATAGACTGGCCGTAAGTTGTCTTCGGGTCACACGCCGCAGTATGCAGGAAATATGCTTTACAGGAGAAAACCTGGCTTCTGAAATCAATTTTGAGACAGAATTTTACAAATTTGTATTATTATTGTAATTAAATCATGATTATTCCCGTATTTAAGCGATATTTTAAATCTTGTTAGTTTATCTTGAACCGGTTTTATTCATTATACACTTGTTTTTTGACCATCGTTTGACAATTTGATTTAATGTGACGACACCAGACAGTGATAGGAGGGGCTGCCCGAGGCTCTAAGGTGCTTCGCCCCTAAAACGCGCTCTTTTCGTAAAGCCTTTTCACAGCGGACCTCATCAAAATATAAAGGGACGGAATTGTATATTCGTCTGGGAAATGGTCGTAAAGAGAACGGCTTTTTAAATGACGCCGCTGAGTGATAACAACATGTAAAAAGTAGAAAAACCAAACGTGTCTCTGTTAACTGTGCATCCTGCGCCAAACTGAACGATAATTCTAGTTGCCTGCATAACTGAAGCGATCAAGGGTATTATTATTGTCGGGGAATTTAGTTGCTAGCCTGCAGCTCCGTTTCTTTGAAGGTGTAGTTATCTAAGACGGAGTGTTTAAACTTCTGGGCGTAAGAAGTGGCTGAAAATTACGAAGCCTGCAATTATTGGTGCTAATGCGCATACATGTTCGATTCCTTGAAGCTATTACCGTGTACGGAACTAACGTATTTTTCATTATCCGTAATTAGCAGCGAAAACGTGCATAGGATGCAATTTCTATTTGTGCCCCTAGTTAGCGGAGGCTCTACTTGCCGTTCCAAGTTCTCCGAACTGGTCATACATTTTGTTATTCTGGTGGCTGAGGAAACATTCATAATAATGTGAGTACACGTTTATATCTTCGCACACAGGCTGGAACGAGAGCAACACCGCTTTCTGCTTTACTTGAATCAATTGACATAGCTTTACGTCGTACTCAACTAAAAATTGCTTGCTCTTCATAGCAGAAGGAAGCCCAGATGAGCTGATGGCGCCTGAAATATTCTCGATATACAAAAAAACACGCGGTGAAATGTCTTTCACCCGGAAACAAAGGATGTTAGGAGTCCTAATAACGACGAAAAAATACAAATTCTTGGCAGCTAGCGTTAAAATCTCCTGAAAAAGGTTTTACGGCTACACTCCTTACGTACTACCACGCTGTCTTGTCATTCTATACGCACTTGATAATAACATCGTATGTTGCAGTAAGCACGAAGGTTGGAGGTTGAAGGGTTTAACAAAGTTCTACTTTGGAGAATGAAAGTTGTCTGACCTAAACAAACATATATGTCAGGGCTCTTTAATCTGCTTACGTGGTTTGAAAGAAAAAGCCTGTAGTACTATCGTGACCGGTGCCTTGTATATACACGTCCACCCGTCAAAAGAGCCGTCACGTTATTTAACTTCCTTAATTCATCTTTAACTACCTCAGTTTATTTCATTCCACCCTGATCCGTATCAATCCACCTTAATTCCACCTTCATCCGTCTTTCCCGTCTTCCATAAAACTGGAAAATCGGCAACATTGTCACAATGCACTAAAGCGGACCACGTAGCTCCGTATCAAACTATACACCGATTTCTTTGACAAGTGTACGCTGCAAAATTTTAGAGCACGTATTATAAACGAGCATTGTCCGTCACTTTCAAAATAATGCCTTTTTTGTAGATAATCAGCACGGCTTTACGGTAGGTCATTCTTGCTCCAGTCAGCTGATAGAACTTTCCCATGACGTGTTTCAGTCATACGACCGTGGTAACGAAACCGACTGCATACTACTAGATTAAAAAAAGGTTTCGATAAGGTTTCTCATGTCCTCCTTATGCACAAACTCTCGTTTCTTTGATTACACGAAAATATGGTTTAATGGCGCCCGTGCTACCTTAACGCACACTACCAAAAAGTTGTCAATGGAACGGAGGACGACGACGACGAAGATCGCCATCGTGCTGCGATTACATCGGCTCCGACTTCGATGACCGATCTGGCAGTGCCGTTCAAATCATATTGCAGTTTCATTCTTACCAGTGCTTTTGTGAAGGTGCAAGGAATCACCCGATACGAGATTTTCGACGAAAGCCAAGGTTTTCGCTTTTTTATGGAACTTTTCGTCGGCTGCGGTGCGGCGGCGAGCTAAGCCTACGCTGCGTGGACTGATCAGCGCATCATCCGCAAGTGGAAACGACTTTTATCCAAGATGGAGGCTACTACTAGCGTAGCTCTGCTTTCGGACAACCAAATGTGCGTGACAGTAGAAGGAGAGGAAATCTCACCCGAGGAATATCGCAACGACGAAGGCTGGACGCTCGCCGGGGAACGCATGTCGAGGCTACGTCGACGATCTCCGAACAACGACGAAACACCTGACCAAGGGCTACGCAAAGTGAGTACTTCAACAAGGCAAGGGAAGAATTTTCGCACCACTGTCATCAAAGCTGCCCGCATGCCAATTATGCCGCGCGAGGAATGCAAGGTTGTCGTGAGACCCAGAGGAGGACTGGACATCATCAAAGCAGGCACTACAAACGTGGCGGATGCAATACTGCGTGCGGCCGGCATTTCCAACGAGGAAAGTGCGGGGGATACCATCTGTCCCAATGTTCAACAGAATATCCTGGTTGTCAGTACTCTAAGCGAAGCAAATGCTGCAAAATACGCCCGAATTCAAGCAATTCGTGTGCACGATAAGGTTCACGAAGTCGGTGCCTACCGCACGGCTCCTTACGACACCGTCAAGGGCGTCATACGGGGAGTCCCCCTGTCGGACAGCGCCTTAGTCATCGACCGCAACATTGTGAACAACAGGAACCCTCTCGCAGTGGGCACCAAGAGAATTGGCGAGACCACCACCGTCATCGTCGCGTTCCAAGGCCTCAAGGTTCCCAACTTTGTACGCTACGGGGTCACCCTGATTCCTTGCCATCTCTACAGGAAGCAAATCGACATATGCCAACAGTGTGGCAAGGTTGGTCATCGGAAAGACGTCTGCCCGACGCCTACAGCTAAGACCTGTTTAGCATGCGGGGAAACCAACCCCAAAAAAGAACACACATGCACGCCCAAGTGCAAGTTATGTACTGGCGCACACCCAACAGGGGACCGCGCCTGTAAGGCCAAGTACAAGACCCCCTACATCGTTCGACGAAGACAATGGACCCGTCGACAAGCCGAGCAGCAGCTGTCGAACGCAGACTTTCCACCACTCGGTCAAGTTCAGGTGCAACGTACCCCAAGATCCCATTCCCGGAACCGTTCGCTGTCGAAAACAAGGGACGCCAGCAGGTGCAGCAAGAACAACAGGAGCCCTAGTAGAGACATTAAAAGCACAAGCAGAAAGCGCTCGCCGTCACATGAGCGTGTTAGCTGGGCTGACGCGATGAAAGAAAACAAGGAAAACAAGACTTCGGCACACGTAAGCGTGCCTAGGAACGACGAGGCCATGGAATCTTTACGGAGGGAGAACATTGCACTTAAAGTGTCCCTGAACAACCTCGAGAAAGAAAATACAGAACTCAAGACATCCATTGAAAATCTCACGAAAGAAATGGCCAATATCCGGGCATTGCTCACAACCCAACCGTCCCAGTTATCATCTGATTCGGCGCAGATGAATAACGAACCAATGGACACTGCCAAGGCGCAAGGCGAGAGCGACAGGACCGTAAAGGAACCAGCCATTAAGAAGAGAGCTGTTGAATCCCACTCATCCAGGGATAAGAAAAATAAGCATGTCGACGAACTTGAAGCAAGGATGGACCACATAGAGGCACGGTGGGAAGCTCGATTCAACAAGCTGGAGGAGCTCATGGGCTCATGCATCCCGGCGCTTCAGCAGATCGAGTTAACCTTACGGCCAATTGTAAGTCACCCAACGTTTGCACCGCTCTTCGCGCAGCATCCTTACAATCAAGGCAACCAGCAGCTTCTCAACCTTAATCAAACATGGCCACCAACGCACCAGCAACAACCGCAGGTTTAACGATCTGGCAGTGGAACTGCCGTGGCTTCAAGAACAAGAAGGCGGTCCTCCAGCAACATATCTCATACACCACAAAGAAGCCAGATGTACTGTTACTTCAAGAAACACTCACCGACGCCCCGTCCCTTCCGGGCTATAGGGTGCACAAGGGCCCCGCCGATGGCAGGGGCTTATGCACACTGGTCAGAAAGGGGCTCACCCTCGTGGAACATGAATTACAGCAAGGGCAAGCAAAAATTGAGCACACGATCACCCAGATCATACCTGGCAAGAGGAAGAAGGGAGCCCTATACCTTCTAAACGTATACAGCAACCCATCACAAAGGAAGCAAAAGTTCAAGACGCTGCTACTCAGGGCTAGCACTGCAGCGGGTCGAAACACACTCATAGTGTGCGGCGACTTCAATGCGATGCACCCTGCTTGGGGTTACAAGAAACAGACAGCTAAGGGAAAAGACCTACACCAAGACACCACGGACCTCGGCTACACGCTCATTACGGACCCGACAAATCCAACCAGGATCGGAAACTCGGTTTCCAGGGATACCACACCTGATCTCACGTTCGTGAAGAACGATAATAAAGGAGTAATTACCTGGGCCAACACGGGAGTCGACCTTGGAAGTGACCATACTATAATTGAAATCAACATCCCGGAATACAACGACACCAGCATCAGGACGCACAAACTGGTCGACTGGAACGCCTTCAGAGACCGTAGGCCCAAAGAACACTGTGAAATCGAGGACATGGAAGCCTGGGCCAGGGAGCTTACCGGGGATGTACGAAAGGCGACAGAAACCATTGAGACGGATGCAGACATTGAACAAATGGACAGCAGACTAGCACACCTCATCGAGGCTAAACGGTCCTTGCTGGACCGCTGGAAGAAACAACGGCTCAATAGGCGCCTCAGAAAGAAGGTGGCTGAGCTCAACAGGGCGATCCAAGGACACTGCCGCGCCCTCTGCGTTCAGCAGTGGAATGAGATCTGCAACGCGGCGGATGGACAGTTACATTGCGGAAGGACCTGGAACCTCTTACGCCATCTCTTGGATGAAACTAAATCAAAGTCCCATCAACGTGATAGGTTAACCAAGCTTATGCACCGCGCCATACAGAAACACGGTGAAGAGGAGGTACTTTAGAAAATCAATGACAAATACTTACCGCCTACCCCAATTGTGCAACATGGTCCATACCAAGGGCTACCAAACAAAAGACTCGATCGGGAAATCGATGTAGAAGAGGTTCGAGTAGCACTACACGACTTAAACAGCAAATCTGCAGCAGGCCCGGACCTAGTAACAAATAAGAGTCTCAGGAACCTAGACGACCACTCAATTGAAAACCTAACAAAATTCTACAACAAGTGTTGGAAAACAGGATCACTGCCGCGGCAATGGAAAACAGCCAAGACCATTCTCATCCCTAAGCCAGGTAAACCGCCAGACACCGACAATCTGAGGCCCATATCTCTTACGTCGTGTGTAGGCAAGGTGCTGGAGCATGTCCTCTTGAATCGATGGCAGGATTACCTGGAGAGCGAGGATCTATACCCAACCACGGTTATCGGCTTCCGAAAGAGATTAAGTACCCAGGATGCGATGATTCAGTTGAAGCACGAAATCCTTGACGACTCCGGTGCCTCAAGAGATAATAAGGCAATCCTAGGGCTTGATCTCCAGAGTGCTTTCGATAACGTCAAGCACTCTGCGATATTGTCGCAAGTTTCTAAGCTCAACATGGGTGAACGCAGTTATAACTACATCCAGGACTTCCTAACGGGTAGAACCGCTCAGCTAAGGGCAGGCCATTTACAACTCGACGATAAGAAGCTCGGCAGCACTGGCACTCCGCAAGGGTCCGTGATATCGCCGTTACTATCCAATCTAGTAATGATAGGAGTAGCCAACAGACTCGCCACAGTGGGGATCCGGCACACTATCTATGCCGATGATATTACACTGTGGGTAGACAGGGGTAGCGACGGTCACATTGAGACCAAACTACAAGAAGCAGTCGACGCCATTGAAGAACATCTGGATGGTTCAGGACTTGTTTGCTCACCAAGCAAATCAGAACTCCTAGTTATACCACCACGGAGGGGTCGCACTACGGACAGGCAACAAGGCACGATCAGGATAACTACGCGGTCTGGTCAAATTGTTCCCGAAGTCAGCAAGATCAGAGTACTCGGAATGATCATCGAACGGCACAGAAGAAACGGCGAGACCATCGCACGCATCACAGCCAAGACCGCGGACGCAATGAGGCTCATCCGACGAGTTACATCACGGAAGGCTGGCATGAAGGAGGACAGTTTGATCAGGCTAGTTCACTCCTTTGTGATCAGCCACATCACGTATGTCGCGGCATACCACAACTGGTTACAACACGAGCGTGATAAGATCAACGCCATCATTAGGAGGGCCTATAAGTCCGCGCTAGGCCTGTTTGAATCCACAAGCACACCGCTCTTCCTCAAGTTAGGAGTGCATAATACGCTCGAGGAGATAGCGGAAGCACAACGTACGGCCCAGCTCGAGCGTTTATCTACAACGAGGACTGGAAGAAAGATCCTAGAGGACCTAGGATACATACGCCACAGCGGTGGTGACAACAAACTCACCATCCCGGATGAGATACGTCGCCGGATCAGGGTAGATCTTCTACCAAAAAACATGCACCCTGACTACAACAAGGGCAGAAGGGCGGCAAGGGCTAAAGCCCTCGTCGACTTACACGCCCAGGATAGGCACGCTCGCTATGTAGATGCGGCGGAATATCCACACGAAGCCTTCGCTGCCGTTGTCATAAAGGCCACCACGGGAGACACTGTGACGGCGGCAAGCGTCAAGTGCACCGATGCAGAACGCGCAGAGGAGGTGGCCATCGCCCTGGCCATTACCGACGCAGGCTGCCAGTCGGTGATCAGCGACTCACGAACTGCAGTTCGCAACTACGCCAAGGGACGCATCTGCAAAGAAGCTTTGCAGGTGCTACGAATGCATGTCTAGAAGGCGCAAGAACTGTTCGAGTGAAGTGGATCCCGGCGCATGCGGGCAAGGACGTGTCGAGTAAGAACTCAAACCACAACGAGACGGCACACGCGGAGGCGCGAGCACTCACCAACCGCGCCCCCGCAACTGACCGTCCAACGTGGTTCGGTGCTAAGGACCGAATGACAGACTATAGCGAAATAACCAAAGCCTACCGCCTGGCTCGGAGGACCTTCCCACCTCCGGACCCGGGGTTGAGCCGGGCGGAGGCAGTGCTACTAAGAGAGCTTCAAACCGGGTCCCTACCCACCCCGGCTCTGATGCACCGAATGTATCCGGAAGCATACCCTACTGCCATGTGCCAGCTCTGCTGCAGGGAGACTGCAGACCAGAAACACATCTTATGGAACTGTGTCACGAGCCCAATGGAAGCGAGCTCAAGAACCATCCCGCCACGGCTTGCAGAAGCCGCAAGGAGCTACACCTACGAAAATCAACACTGGGCCGTCCAGCAGGTCCTGCGGGCGCTCGCAAGGCATGAGACTCGCGAGTCGGCAACGGCGAGCTCACGTCTCGGATGAGTAGCCACCAGGACGACGCCGAGGCCCGCGTCGCGGCGCGTAAAAACGTCGTTCTGCCGGCCTAAATAAAGTTTAATCAATCCAATCCAATCAATGGAACCGAATTGACGATAAAGTCGGTGTCTTCCGGTATTCCTCAGGGGTCAGTGCTGTGGCCATTGTTATTTCTGATATTCATTAATGACATAGGCCAGGGCATAAAGTAAAAAAAAATCAGGCTTTATGCAGACGACTGCGTTTTATACAGATAAAAATAATGACCATTCCGATAAAGTGGCACTACAGACAGACCTCGACAGAATTTATTCTTGGTGCTGCACATGGTGTATGCTATTAAACATCACTAAATGTCAGCACATTCGATTTTCTAGGAAACTCGTGCCTCTCCCAGCGGAATATCATTTGAATAATGTGCGCATCCCGCAAACAACTGGTTAAATACCCAGGCGTAATCGTTTCCGTTTAACTTACTTTGAAATGTCACGTTCGAGCAGTGACTTTCAAAGCTGCATCCACTCTAAACTTTATTAGCAGAAATTTTAGACACGCACCTCAGGAAGTAAAAGCACGCCTATACTCATCAAACATTGGGCCCATCTTCGAGTACGCAGGCGTTGTGTGGGATCCCCACTCTCAAAATCTTATTTACCGTCTAGAACCTCTTCAGAATTGTGCAGCTCGATGTGTGATACCAAAAATTACCAGTTCCCAACTAGCATTACTCAAATAAGGAACTCGCTTGGCTGGTCTAACCTTTCTTTGTGACGGGCACATTTTCGCATTTGTTTCCTTCGTGACGTACACCTTAAACACAATGCTGTCACCAGGTTCCAATGCAATGCGTGACAGTGCGCGAAGTTGTGACGGTTCCAAAACAGCGCTGCTGGGATCTTCATTGATCTCCGCAATGTAAGCATCTGCTTTGATGAAATGCCTATTCATCGCGATTGCTATTTTGCGCTGTTTATACCCCTCTACCATTCAAGCGAACAACATACGACTGCGTGCTCTTCTTGTGGCCCATTATCACGTTCACTGTTGCCCATATTTTTTTTAATCCTTTCGTATATCCTCGAAGAGGCGTTTTTAGTATCTGAGTTTGGTATTTTTCATGCCGCTCTGCAGTTTGTTTCTATATTTCTTGAATTCGAGAAGCAGGTTAGGGTCACGGGTTCACACAAAAGAGTGGTACATTGTGTTTCCCTTTTTAATTTGTTCAAGAAGCTGTTGATTATTCAGGGCTTTCGCACCTTTTGGAAATTTATTTGTTGGGCCACTAATTGAAACGCCAAGTCGTAGCACACTAGTATGCACCTTAAAAGTAGGCCATGAGCTTCGTTTTAATCGTTTTGAGCAAAAATGTCCTTCCAGTCTAAAACTCTGACAAGGTTTCTAAACTGCTCCAATCCACAACTTGTTATTTTTCACCGAAAAATTTTTCACAACTATTGCCACTTCCAGTAATTTTTGTGTTGGCAAAATGAAACACTGGTAAATGATCCCTAAGATCAACCGAAAGCACGCCAGCCTGAATTTGATCGATGTTGATATTAGAAAGACTGATATCTAGCGGGTTGGCGCTGCCATAAGATACCCTAGTCGGTAGTTCTACAACATTTGTGTATGCATGGAATGCGAATACGTTTTTTTATTTCCAATGACCACTTATCCGCTGTAGTTATGTCTACATTGATATCTCCCATATTAATACAAGAGTTGTTATTACTGCTACCAAGCTGAATGAGTAGTTTAAGAAAAATATAGTTTTGCCTGTCACCATTCGGGGGTCTATAAACCACTAACGCTGTAGTCTTTCCCAAATGAATTGTTAAGCACTCATCATCGTTATTACTCGTGCAAATATCCTCAATGTGCATATATACTACTTATTATTTAAGGTAAATTTCAACTCCCTCTGCTCTCCTGGCCTGTCTGAAAAGGTGTTTCGATCGGTATTCGGTAAAGAATGAAATCGCATCCCTTTGAATCAACCAAGTTTCCCAAAAACACACAATATCAAATTCATGCTTCATTGTTTCAAAGAAGATCATAAGGTTACCAAGCTTGTTTGTCATGCTCCTGGCATTCATATGCATCAAAGGTAGTTTACGACAACCCCTAAACGCTTTGGAAAAACTAACAATGTCATAGTAAGATTTACCGCTTTCCATAAGTGTCGCAACGAGAGGCAAGTTGACAAGTTGCGTCTAATACTGCAGTCGGTACTTTCCCTGACCAGAGCACCAAACGCCACTTCCCCGACGTCTTTCCCGTTTTCGGCTTCTTACGCTGTGCCCCTTCTCAAAGTTCGAAGCTATATTCACAGCAGTAATGGCACATACATAAATGCATAGACGGAAGCCCTTGTATGGCAGTCCGAAAATTCCCTCCTATGAATCTACTCACTTATTGACAAGACGCGTTCAGCCTCCCCCTCGACGCGCAGGAGGTAAGTTGGGCAGTCGAGAGAGAAGAAGGCATGGCACGTGTCAATGTCATCGCCGCTGTAGTAGTTGTCCTTCTTTGTAGTGATGGTCTACGGTACTCCTCCAGGTGACCGTGTACTGAACACTTGCTGCAGCGTGGGAGGAATGTGTTATTCTTGTTATCAAGGAGCACACCAGCGCCAGTGATCCTCAAGATTTGTGACAAAGTAAGTTATGCCGCTTTGTAGTAAAAGCAATGGTAGTAGTTATAATAAAACATATCACAAGAAAAACAGCAACGACAACAAACTAAAAATAAAAGGGATTATGTTGGGACAGCAGAAGTTCAAATGCTTCAGAGGCACGTGGCGGGTTGTGCGCAAAGCCATGTGATAATAGGCTTCGCAGAATTTTTCTTTCTATTAGGTACAGGTTATGAAAGGCACGTGTGCACGTCCTGTATAACTCAGTCGACATGTTTCCGAAAACATATTCAGAGACGTCGACCAGGGGTCCTGGTGAAGCGTTTATTGCAAGGCAACGGTGCAACCGGCTTTGGTGTGAGACCAGCCAAGATGGAGCCCGAAACGAACGCGCCCGTCGGCCAGATGATGATGGTAATGGGAGTGTTCCTGGATGGGGCAGGTTGTGGTGAGATTGACCACTGCAGGACACGATATCCGATAAGACTGAGAGACTGTGCTCACACTATTTCCCCCCCGGGCGGCGAGGCGGCCACCTGGCCGAAAGTTAAGGGGATGGAGAACGGTAGATGAACGGCTTCATACGTGACACGTGCACAATCTCCACGCCGCGGCACCGGCGGTCGGTGACAGCACAAGTAGGAGCTACTAAATAGTTCACTGGAGACGTACGCTGAAGAACTTTGTAGGGGCCAATAAAGCGGGGCATAAACTTTTCGCACAGTCCTGGCGCACGGAGAGGCATCGAAAGCAGCACTTCATCTCCCGTATGAAAGGAGACATCTCGGTGAGCTGCGTCATAGCGAGATTTTCGGTCGTTCTGGCAGGACTCAGTGCTCAATCGGGCGAGGTTCCGACAATGCGCTAGCCGGGAAACAAAATGATCCAGTGCGTTCTCTGTTGTAGACAACGGGCAGGAAAAGAAAGAGGAGTCCAGAACAGAAGGGGGGTGGCAGCCATAAACAAGAAAAAAAGGGTGAGAATCCGGTGGTACTCTGAACGGCGGTATTGTAGGCGTAGGTTACGAAGGGAAGGATAACGCCCCAATTCTTGTGGTCGGGGTTGATGTAGCAGGAAATCATATCGGAGAGGGTACGGTGGAATCGTTCTGTCAATCCATTCGTCTGAGGGTGGTAGCTTGAAGTTGTTTTATGGGCAGTACCGGCCGATCGAAGGACTTCCTCAAGGACTGCCGAAAGTAATGTTCTGCCACAATCACTTAAAAGAGTGCGAGGAGGTCCATGGCGCAAAAAGATCTTGGCTGGTCTCGCAATATTCGTAACGAGCTTGTGACATCGGCAAATTCTATTTGGGAAGCGATCACCCTGTACCGTAAGAAAGAATACAGGAATTGCACTCCGATGCCAAGCATGCGTCGCTATATCGCTCACCGCTACAACATACTTCAAAAATATTTTTGTTGACACTAGAAAACTATATTGGAGGAGGAGTGCTAGTAACGTAGTTGTGAACTATGAACCCCCCGCCCCCCTCTTTACTCACGGGACATGGAATGGGTGCCAAAAAAGCGTTCTAAAGTGCAGGTTAGTCCAACAGTTTCAGCGGTTGTCAGGAGTCCGCGTTTCAAGTGCCTAAAATGGACAACTCTGCAGGCATTTACACGGTTTACTACGTCATGGCTGGGGCCAAGGTTTGAAGCATTCAATGCACTGACGTTTTGTGAAAAAGGCATGGCGCACTTTGGAGCCGCCACGAGTCGTAACCTTCCGTCTTGTTGGTCATAAAATTCTGGAGCGGGCTTGTGAGCGGAATAGTTATAGCTCTTCACATAATGGACATTCGCGTTTAATCCCACTGTTTCTTCTGGGATTGGTGGGATGAGCAACAGCACCTTTGTCCTACTCCTCATCGCAGATAGTAGGGCTATTTTAAAGGTCACAGCCATTCTACGAAGCTCGCGAGGCTGTTATATGCGGGTTGGTCGTCAGAGATGACGCGGTTGCGTGCGGTGTAGGAGAAATTCGAAGGGGAGAGGAGGAACGCCCTGATGCTGCTTTGTCGCTGCGGTTGTGACTGCGCTCTCACAACCGCTGCTCATTTGTGGCAAGCCCAGGTGGAGGCACAGCAGCGGAGTTTCTGGGGAAGCTTGAAACACCTCGAATACATCGGGCTGGTGTAAAACACCCGTTCAGTGCACCACTCGTTTTGAAGGTGCACGCCAGAACAGCTTCCACGATGCCAGTGGGCAGACTGCTTCGCCAGGCGGTGGCGTGCTGCATAAGCGCTGGTTGAACGTATGGCTCGTTCCGGAGGTGTTCTAGAGACCAAGCATTGCGATCTTAAAGGTAACAAAAGAAGGACGTACGGTTTTACGCATAGTGCAAACGCGGTATATCTGAACGATTCGTATCACGGCACGCAACACTGAACGACCGGTGCACTACCGGCCCAGTAGTTTCATTACAAGTTGGGAGGCCCCTAGGCTTTCGTGGTTACACCTGTCTCACGTGTGAACGTAAAAAGTAGTGAATTATTTTTCAGCTTACGCTTCCTGCAATAAGTGTAGGAAGGGTTTATTTGCATGCATATGGCGCTACACTTCCTGTAGTGGTTGATTCATTTATTGTAGGATTTAACGCGCCGACGCAACGCAGACGATGAGGCGCGCCGTGGTGGAAGGCTCCGGATTAATTTTGACCACCTGGGGATCTTTAACGTGCGCCGAAATCTCGTACACACGGGCGGTTTTGCTTTTCGCCTCCATCAGAAAAGCGGCCGCCGCGGCCGGGAATCGAACCCGCGACTTCATGCTCAGCAGCGCCACTCCTTAGCCACTGAGCCACCCTGGCGGGTACTTCCTGTAGTAGCGTAACCAACCTATAAAGCAGCCCTAATAGTGTGGCTTTCATTTTCACACTGTTGTGAGGAGAGTAATGAGGATTGGATTCTCATCATGTTCCAAACAGGCGAACGCACACACTCATATTGGGGCCTTTTAAAAGTTTACCGCAGTTATGGCTGCTGCGCAATAATCACTAATTTATTTGTTCTAAATATCTTACACGCTTGTAGAAGTATCCAGTACAAAGAGTAAGTACTTAACTACTAACAAAGGCATGACAGCAAAATGCGGAAGAAAATGCGTATATGACATAGCTTCGTAAATGTGCAAAATATAAATCGGACAAAGGAGTCGTATCTCTAGTAGGCAGCAAAAGATAGCAGGACATCGCATTGAAATCAACTAAATGGGGCCGTATAATCGGCAATAAACGCAAATTATCGAAGTGGCTTAAATATACTGGCGGTGTGTACCAAATGGTGGTAATATTCATCCATTGTGGACTCGAATCCACGCGCTATTCGGAGATTTTAGTAAGAAACGCGAACAATAACTGCGGAAGAATGCCAAGAAACATCGTTATACAACATATTTTTGTAGGTGTCCTTATTGTCGGTGCCTTGTTTGTCACTTTTGCTTTAAATGTACAACACCTTAAAAACCTTCTAGTTTTCGACGGCAATTTTTCCTCTAAGTGACGCGCGTGTTCTAATTACCCTAAAATTAATTTCTACACTGCATAACAGTGAAGCTTCGCTATACGCTCCAACATTCCGTAACATTTTCAGTGCCAGAAGCTTAAATGTATTCGTAAAAATGTTGCCTGGGCTTATTTCCGTCGATAAGATGCGAATCCTGGCACCGACCAATACATCTTACGTTGTCCGCATAGATGATCGGGATAAAAGCAACGCATCGGGCTCCACAACTTTATTTACTTTTTGTTTACAACTAACCGCTCAAGAGAGTTGTAATTTAGGTGTCACACTGATGGGCATAATTATACAGCACCATAAGGGCCAACTCTTCTAGCAAAACCGTCCAATCTGACATGTTCTTGCTTCAGGAATGCAGGATTTTGCACCATGATTGCACTTCGCAACCATTTGTTTAAGGGATTACCGGAAAGCAGTGAACTGCCTTTTTTTTCTGACAACAGATATCAAGTACACCCACCCGACCACATTTACTTAAGGCAATCAGAAGCAATACGCGCGCGTAGCGCGCAACTTCTCGTTAGCGCAGGTGTCAAAGAAGCTTAACAGCTTTGCGCCATTGTAAATTGCGAAATGACTAAACTCCTACTTAGACAAGCGAGCGGGGAACAAATGACAGCTCAAACTGTCGCAGCGTGGGCCGTTTTCGCCTGACGCTCCATAGTGAATCCGACTCTATTTGCAGCAATGAGTATTGGAACTCCTGAAAGAAGCTCTTTCGGTCACACTTTGGGCTCGCTTTCTTCCCGCTTTTTTTTTTTTTTCTCGTCGCAGCAGCATTTGTCGGGAGAGACAGCTTGCGACGCCTCGCCTGTATTGTTTACCTTCAAGGCAACTTGAACTGGTTTGCGTCGTTGTGCTTGAGTGTGCGAAGCGTTAGACTATGTGCCTTTTCTCTTGACAGCCTCTTGCAAATATATTGCGCAGTACTGTTGCTCGGGGACTTAATTAGGTCGGCTGCTGGCGCGCCATCAGAGCTCGAAGTGTCAGGCGGTCGAAACGGACCGAAGTGAACAGGACGGTATCGACGCACGATTCCAATTAGGCGTGCGTCTTTTGAAAAGCTGCAACCCTGGGGTAAGGTAATTTGCCTCGGTCTTGTGAAAGTGGCATTAGGAGTTTCATCAACAGTATTATTTTTTCGCATTGTGGATGCCTAATGAAGATCTTTCACGTTCAATGGTATACTGAATGCTCGCTTGCATCACTGTTAGAATAACCTCGCCAACGTACCAACACGAAGAGCTGTTTATACAGCAGCATTGGTGCGGCAGCTAGGTTTTTTTTTCGATCGCAGCAGAGTCCCCTCTTATCAGTTCGGTATCGATAGCTATTCTGACTTGCTATCTGCTTAGTAAGTGTCTGTAACCTCTCACTGAAAACAGGGTGGTATATTAGGCTGCAACGAACGTTTCACATATTTTTTTTTCTTTTTTAAACACACCCTACCCACATTTTATATTTCTCTTGACACTCGTCCTAACAGTGTAGCATTATGGGGAGTGTTCGGAGGTGTGAAGGGAAAAAAGTTACCTGGACTGAAATAAGCCCGAGAGGTGCCAACAAACAACGAGATTTGAGATTCGCTTTTTCTTTATGTTACATTGTGCTCTGTTGCGTGTGAAATTTGGTGTGCTTAAGTGGGGGTAGGAGGCTACTTAAAAGCAACAGAAATGACCACATTGCGGCCCGTAATAGGTGTAATCATGTACACAAAATATGCATTGGTATAACAGATACATATGCGCGTGCACAAGTATTTGAACTACACACATACAGACACGCACGCGCGCTCGCTCGCACACGCGCGTATAATGCTGGAAGTGACACTCTGCACCTGCGTATGTACTTCGTATGCGCCTCAGGCTTCTGTGGGTGTTCTCAGATATCCGCCCTGTCAGCCTGGAAAATACGCCTCATTTCGGGCCTCCCGCAGACTCAAGTAACAGGTTACGCTGAAACGACCGTCTGCCATTAGAGTAGCACTGTTTTCTTTGTTCGCTGAATTGAGTACATCGACGCTGCAATACCGTGTTGTAAACTTCCACCCACAGCATTGATATACACCTTCACCATTACTGCGCGCAGGCGGTCATGTCTGTTTTTTCCAATCCCGTGAAACAACGCTTCAATCAAGGGAATGGCTTCTCTGATTTCATTCCCAACAACGGGAAGGCATGTCGCATTTGGTAGAAAAAAGTGGTTTCAGGCCTTGTTCTAGCGATGCTTACCGGCCTATTTTATCCACACTGCTCAAGCCCTGTGGGCACCTGAACACTGAGAGAACCCGACATTAAGCTTGGTGAAACCGCACTGATCTACAGGCATTTGGTTCTGGAAGGCGGTTGTCTCCCCACGTTACTCAGGTTGTCTGCCCACTTTACTTTCAGGGCTACATCGCACTGTTTAGGCACAGATATTTTCGTCAGAATGCACCTTCAAATATAAAGGCATGCATACGTTTGTGTGTGCTTGGTCGAACAGAGAGTGTGTATTCAAACTAGAATTTACGTGTTACCATGACTCGGATCTGAAGGAATTTTTTAGAGTAACGTGGGAAACTGGTTGTGTTGGTACATAATCTTTGCAAAACAACGCATAAAAAACAAGGGCAGACAGAGATACGACAGGGACTGCACTGAACTATCAACTGGTTTTATTCTGAAAGAGAGACCACATATATAGCCGTTCAACCTAATGTTTATCTGCGCATGCATAGACAAATACTGTTTGCTAGAATTACAACACACTTCTACCATTGGAAAGTGCTAATGAACGCTCTCATGTGAAATTATTGAATCAGAACGAATCCTGACGCTTGGTGAGGCATGCGTCAGCATGGCTTCTATCACCCTGTCTGAGAAAGAACTAAATTTTCTACGCATGCGCAAATAAACCTTAGGTTGGACGGCTATGTATATTGTCTCTCTTTCAAAACAAAACCAGTTGATTGTTCAGCGCAGTCCCTGTCGTATCTATGCCTGCCCTTGTGTTTTTTTTTTCTTGCGCTGTTTTGCCTAAATTTTCAGAGGTCTGCGAACTACAGCCATCTCAGTAAGCCACGAGACACGCCAATTCGGCGGCAACATTGCGGGATTTGCAAGGATCTATAGTTGTATTCATTTGTATGCAAGCCGCCATTTGTATGCAGTTTGCGGATAACAGCCGCCCTGCACTCCTTTTATTATAATGAATGTAGTATCGCATTTGCACGATTCTAACGCGGAGTGATTTGGATAAAATTAGCCTTCAAGGCTTTGTGCGCGTTACAATCAAGCAAAAAGCCGAAATCGGCTTCAAAACGGCCACCAGCATTGCCAGGGACACGGACTCTCCCGAGAATCCATTTGTAAATCTGCGGGAAAGAATAAGCACGAAGTAATGTATTTCAAAATTTTTTACGTAAACTTACCTGTGCGTTACAATCGAGGGCGCGTTAGAATCGTGCATATATAGTAGGCCCCACGGAAAATTTCTGCCCGACCAACGTGGTCGTTCCATGGGACTGGAGTATGAATGCTGCTGTAACAGCTAGCCTGGCTTTTACTACATATTTAGGCTCGCGGGACGCTACTGGACGCTACCTGGACGTATCTATGCTAGCGGGGGCCATTGGACTCACCCGCTCACATTCCTTGCTCTTTTGATTGCGTTGCCGTGCTTTAAGTAACCGAACTCTTGTTTTTGTCCAAGAGGGTTTTGCTACAGAGTGGTTGCTGGCACCACTCATTGCCGTAAGAGATAACTAGTCATAACAGTCTTGCTTATTTTTCTCCTCTCCGTTTATGGCAGCAAGTAAGTGAAAGTAAACTCCCGCCGCGGTGGCTCGGTGGCTAAGGCGTTGTGCTGCTGAGCAGCAGGACGCGGGTTCGATTCCCGGCTACGGCGGCCGCTTTTCTGATGGAGGCGAAAAGCGGAAACACCCGTGTGTACGAGATTTCAGCTCACGTTAAACATAGCCAGGTGGTCAAAATTAATCCGGAGCCTTCCACTACGGCACGCCTCATCGCCTGCGTTGCGTCGGCGCGTTGAATCCTTCAATCAATCAAACAGGAGGAAACGGTTCCTCGTCGCGTCGAGATCCCGTTCTGTTCACTCTCCGAACTTAAAGCGGTAGGTTCTGCGATATCGAAAGACGTTGATGACAATTTACGGGGCCAACGAACAATATCACGTAAAGCAGCAAACTGGTATCAATTGCAATGCTGAAGTTGTACTGCTATCTACAAACCCTGATCACTATTATCACCGTGGCAATCATAGTGGTAATTGTCTTAATCATCATCACAGTCATCGCCAATGTGCGTTTCACTTATTTACTGCCAGGGAAAGGGCTCTTCGGACGACCTTAAGCAACATGTGTTCCCACTCCCCCCGATGTTGTATTCACTCCTTCGCCCCGAGAGTGATCTCGTCGGGGCAGCGTATGCCTTTACCTTTTTTCTCGAACTGTGAAATCCACAATTGCATGGATAAACTGCACAGAGCGCTACAAAGGAAACTGTAGTTTTTGGCGGCGGTGTTCACACGTATTTCAATACTTCCTGACACGCCAACGTTCAAGCTTCACTCTAAAAAGTGCCTTTAAATCGTCTTCACCACAGCGCACCAGAATAACCAAGTGAAGTGAGCAAGTGGGCTAATTCGGCGAAGATTTGATTTAAAAAAGTGAACGTTGGAATAAACAACAAATCAGGCGTTAATAGCGTTTTGCATAGCGCATTGTCCCTGCGCCGATGCCGTTGTTCCTTCCGATTAGATGCTAGGCCACGTCATTTGCCGAATTTACACATTACACCCCTTAGATTGGTCATTTCTGCTAACTGTGGTGAAGACGTTCGACGAGTACTTCTTAGAGTGTGTATTCTAGCCCTTTCTCTTTGCGTCTCTGACGAATCCGATATTTCTCTCTGCCATTTATCGAAGCGCAAACGCTACCGGCAGTTTTCGAAACCACTCTAGCGATGTTTAATACCAGCAATGGTCTGAGGCGGACGAACCTTGCGTTTTTGGGAAGACTAAGGAACAAAGGGAGCGTTAGTGTCGACTCAGTTAAAATAAATTTTGTGAAAGTTGTCTCATTGTCGCGGCCTACCGCACTTCAAAAAGCAAGAAACGTAGGAGTGATTCGCTGCTGTTCCAGGCGAAGACGGCACAAGGCGGTAGCGCCCTTCAAAGAAAACGGAAGTGGTCCGAGAAAAGTTACCGCCTAATGGCGTTTTTGTAGGCTTTTGCTTTCCCATCTCGTTTGGCAACGATCCATGTGCAGAATCAGCATCCGCCTCGAGAAGCACTGATATTGAGAAGTATTGGGCCAGTCTCTGCAAGGCCAGCCAACGTGACAAATGGATTTACTAAGGAGACGGAATAGCTCCATTTTTCTAATCGCCTATTTTTTTCTCTATTCCTTCGGAGGAAACTGACACAAAAAAAAAACATTCTGTTCACTTTGTGTATTACAGATCCCGAATTATTGGGAAATCTTTACGGAAAGTAACTTGGGGCGCTGTCTGGGTTTCACGACGACCGACGGGAAGTTTTTATGTGTCTGCTTGTTCATGCCTTCGGATGCAACAATGGCCCGAACATTCATGTGCAGAGATGTTATTTCCGAAGAGTTGAAGACGAGAAGGCGAAGCATGTGCACAACAACAGACAGTTTTAGTTGCGCGCACGCTGTGGAGATGCGTACTGTAATGGCGGCGCGGATCACGATCGATAATGTTCAAAATGGTTGGTGGACTTCAGCGGATGCGCAGTACTAGCCCCCATCTGTCCGTCTTACGCGAGTCTGCAGACCCAACTAAGGTAATTTTAACTTCATTTCGTCGTGTTCCGACTCTAATGCGCCCTTCTCACATTTAGTGAGTACCACTCAGTAAATATCGATTGCTGGCTTGACGCTTTCAACCTCTGTTACATCACATTTAATGCTGCTTCTAATGGTGAAGTGCATTTCACTGCAGTGCACCTGAAATTGGCATTGAAAGGCCATTAAATACTAGAGGTATAAGGAATGGAAACAGATAGAGCCGAAGGGAAATGGCTAGAGTAAGAAGAGCGGTGGTTTCTCTATGCAGGTATGGCGGCGTCTTTCAGGGTAGAATTCCGTTAAATGTGACAGATGTTGTGGGCGGGGTCACTGGTTGATGGAAGGTAATACTATATAAGCGGAGAGGAGGCGGGAGGGATGTCTTTAATGCTGAAGAGAAGTCAGCCTGGCCGCAAGCTTGGCTTGCTACTCCATGCGAACGTGCGAGGAGTGAAAATGAGCGAAGGAAGCGAACACACAAAAACTCCCACAAACACTAACAAGCGCAAATAATCACACAGAAACCGACAAACCCAGACACATACACACACAGCACACGCACAGTAGTAAACTTAAAGCAAACTTTCATAGAGTTTCGTTCCCGCCTGAGTCACGGAGAAATGACACCAAGGCCCGGGTACTCCGTGTTGCCGCGGCAGGTGGAATGCCATGGACCGATGACGTTGTCAAGTTTCAGTGGTGCATCGACACGCAGTCCCAATGTTTTTTTTTTTTTTTTAAGGTTTGCCGTGGGGTGTCATAGCGGGGACACACAGTACATGTTCTATGGAGAAATGGCTGGCCAATGACTGCAAAGCACACGCACCAGAGGCTTCCATGCTTCTCGGTCGCCGAAAAAACGAACCCAACACGTTTATCGGGTTTCGGACGACGAATGAACTGGCGAAAACCTGTGCCCCAGGAACCACCCTTTAGTACCGTACACCATTCCTTAAGTTGCCTACTATTTATATTGGAATATAACAGTTATAACGGAAAAGTAGGTGACAAACAAGAGGCCTGGTCATTTGGAAGAACTGCGTTTCTGCTTGCGCGACGTACAAGCAGGAACTTCCAATTTCTGCTTGTACGTCACCTGCACTGGCTTACTCAAGAGGGGAGGTAGAGAGGGTCTGAAGAGTCCATAAGGGTAATAGACAAAATGATTGACTTTGCCTGTTATCAAATAACGAGTACCGCTAAATAATTCTACGTCTATTGCGATCTATCACTCTTACGAGGCTTTGACACCCTGACCTAACCACGGCGGCCAGCCATTATGCACTTCCCCTTAAAAGAAAATCACAAATTAAGAAGACATCCTACGGGTGAGGTAAGGTACCCCCGGCGCGTTCCGAAACATTTTCTTTTCAACGTGAACTTGTTTTTTACTTGCTCTTTTTCGCTGCTTTGCGTAGTTTATCTTTTGCTGCTAGTAAAACATGCATTTAAGAAGAACACAAACTAGCCTAGGCGATTGTTTTTGAAATTTTGATTGCGCAAAGTACGCTCACTGAAGGCTAAAGAATGCAACAACATTACGGGCACAAAAGAACATTGCGGCCCCTTCGATATTGCAGATTAATTGATCCGGCATCGCGACCAAATAGAAATCCCATACGACGTGCGCATGCAGGTAGATTTCTCTCTGTGTTCGCCTGTATGCTGGTGTGCTGATCGTATTTATATGTACTTATTTTTGGTTTTCCGTTATATGAAAAACAGCAAAACATAAAGCTGATATTATGTTAAATTGACCTCTTTTCTTGCATCTAACGTGCAGTTGAAGGGGTGCTTCATGACGCCTATATACATTAGTTTCAAATATCGTACGCGAACGCGTCGCTGCCTATTCCTTTCATGCTTGGTCAGCCGTAAAACCAAGCCCGAACAAACGTAAATCGTAGCAGGCTTCAAACCAGCCCTACTTCCTGCAAGAATTTTGCGTAGAGAAGGAAAAATCCACAGCGCAGAAGAAGCTCAGGCTGGGTGGTGATAGAACCATGTAACCGCGTGGAAGCAAATCCACAATTCGAGACAGCGTCAGCGGCAGCCTAAAAGCCTCTTAGGATAACGCGGACGCTTCACGGTATTTCGAGTCGATACAGGAGAGGAGCCACGGGTTCTTTCTGGGTGACTACGTCGGTCTTCCGCCGGTGTGGAATTTCGCTGAAAGGAAGGGGATTGTCAGGGCTGCTTCGCAAGTGCTCTTGCACCAGATGCGTCGTTCCCACACTGAAAAGGATTGTGTCTCGGCCGGCTCCCAACCTGTTTCCATCGTGAGAAAGTAACGGTTTCGAAATGGCGGTATAACACAAAAACCATCTTTGTTCGGGTAGTGAGTTTCTTTGTCTTTTGTTTTATTTTTACTGGGAGTACTCGTCATCGATTTCAGCTTCTTAAGTAGCCCCATTTCCGGTACGTGTAAGGTGCGCGTGGGCATCGGCTTCAGATAACGTTACAGTTGCTACATCGCCTCGTGGTTTCTATCGGTGTGTTTCTATTACAACGTCTGTATTCATTTTTTTCAATTGTATTCCTTCGGAATTTCGGAGTTCTATGATACTCGATTGGTTGGAGATTTGCTCGCACTAACTACACTTCACGTTGAGTTGATGTAGTGTCTAAAAAAATAAATTTCTTGTAATTTTTGTTTTTTTTACACTTTTAAGTTTTACGAAAACGCTTTCTTGGCAATGTTGTTTATAATTTGATTCGGCAGCCAGGGTTCACTCACCTAAAGGTAGTAGGGAAACTCCAAACACAAAGTACTGCGATCTCACTTGTTCATTCATTTTCTGCAGCGTATTCGTCTCTCGTGAGTTGAGGTTGCGCAAGTCCCAAATTATTTACGAACATTTAAAACTTTTAAGGGGTTTCATGCGCCGAAGCCTTTACCCGGCCGTTAGTGGAGCTTACAAATTATTCAGACACCCTGAGGTTCGTTCTTTTCTGCGCACCGAAGTATTGACACCGAGTATCGAAACGAACTCAATAAGTAAAGCCTCTCCTTCGGTCTCAGGAGCATTACGCCTTAACCACTTCACCACCGATACGTGTAATTTGTTCAAATGCATAGTGTCGAACGGCGTGTACAGGTAAACGTAAACGGAAAGTAAACGTAAACGCAAAAAGTAAACGGAGCACGGGTTCGTGAAATATAGAATAATTTCTATTTTGCGCGGGTGCATGTATAGATAGAATATGTGCGGCCAGATTTTATTTTAGAATGACTTTCTTGAAAAGTAACTTAGAGGTTACTGGCTAGGCACATGGTGGAGAAGTCCTCTCGAAATCTCCCAACCCGTGCTCCGCTTACTTTTGGGGGCAGCTGCACGTCCTCCACAAACAAGGTATCAAATCCAGGTTACAAATAGGAATAAAAAAAAGGTTCTCCTTCATTGTTCAACATTCTTCGTTGCACTCCAAACGGGGCTGGCTGATTGAATTTGTGTTTTAAAAGTTACTAAGAAATCTGCCAGCTCTTGTACGCACAAAAAAGTGAATCTATTTTGATTACCGCAAAAGATACTTTGATCTAAACTAGCGCTTTAAAATGAAAAAAAAAAAGCTTAACTTCTTGCTTTTGGATAGCGGAGTCATTGACAGAACGCTAGCACCCAAACATTCGTACTTGTCTGATATTTCCAAACTTTACGCAGCACACCAAGTAGAAATCTTTTTTACGTACTATCTCCTTATTTTAATAAGTTTTGCACGATAAAAGCCTACGTCCATGGCTAACGGGGATGATCTTCCACATCTACACCCACCTCACAAGCCTTATTTAGGTGCTTCAAAACTTGCTAGTACAGCGCTGACGGAATATCTTTACGGCGCGCTATACCCGCATATACACCACATCATTGGTACCTATTTTACATGTTCGGATATTAATACCAAAAAGCTGTTTATTCCCCACGTGACCGGCATGCCGATCGTGATCTTAGTTTTTGCGACAGCTAAACAGTACATTAAACTAAATTTTGGTGCTCTTTGCCCCAGTTGGTCTTGCGCCATTACCATCCAACTATCATCATTACATTAAACTATAATGACCGGAAACAGCTGTGGCGACAGAAAGACTTGTACGCATTTTGGTTTTTTTGTAACACCATTTTTCTATCCCTATGGAAGTACGTTCGGCCATACCAAAAACTTGAATATTAATCTAAGCAGAGGCAATAATTCCGCACACGTGTGTTCCTAAAGCTAGCTTTTTCAATAGGCACAGTTGCCATTCAGGCAAAGCATATATTACAGGCATAAAGCTGTACATGCGCCAACAGGTTATTGAGAGAGGAAGAGAAATGTATGAATCGGCGTCGGAAGTTGAAAATCTAATATGCCTTAATGGACGAAAAATTCCGGCGTTGTTGAAACTCTACAGTGGACGGAACCTGTAATCTTCGCGAAGCGTAGTATTAAAAAGCTCATATGACAGCATGTGAAGTGAGCGGACGCGCCTGTCAGTAAAAGAACCCACATTATTAGCGCTGGGTGTTCGTCGACTTGTTTCCCCCATTCTTTGCTTTTTCATTCTGAGAGTCAGTTGTAAGCAAATGAGCCCAGTGCCATGCCTACATTTCGTTAAAATTACATGCTATTTCATGGAAAAGCAAATGCATGAAACCGCGTTTGCATGAACAAAAATGACGTGTCACTCTCTCTCTCTCTCCCTACTCTGACACTGTTGTTAAGGCCTTTGTCGCTGTGTGTCTAAAATGCTGTTCTCTTTCGTTTCAGGTAAGCAGCCTACTGCGTTTCATGTGTTTCGATATCAGCCAGAACCGGTGAGTGCCTTTGCTTCCGGAACTTTGGCCCGTGGAAGAGACTCAATTGAATTGAATTGAACTCAACTAGAATTTCACTGTATTGGTACACTATGGGGTCACTTTCTCCAGGCAGGCAGAATTATATTACTCGAGGGCTCAACGAAATATGAAAAATGAAAAGCGGATTACGTCGAAAGGACACAGAAGAAAACTTCGCCCCCAGTAATTCGTAGATAAAGTTCCCCGAACAATGTTAACGCTTAGCTTAGCACTAAAGACCAGTTGTGAGCGTTAGGCTTAGGAACATGGAGCTTCAGTGAAGTTGATGAAAATATTCGGCCGAGCAGGTCACCTCCTGCACTTCGGACGGCAAGAAACTTGCTCTTAGCTCCGGAAAACTTGACTGGGGACTCCTTAATCCGGAAACGAATGTGAATGTAACTTTCTGTTTCTGTTCTAAGACCCTAGTATATTGGACAAATTTAAACGTATAAAAATGTCGTAAACGTAAAGCAATTGTTTTTGAGATGGACGTAAAGACCTCATGACCTACACCCGAACGAACTAGCCGACCATGAAAATGCTGTTTATATTTACGTTGAAAAACATCCAGGATTCGAACCGAGTGCGAACCAGTATAGCGCCGAGTTTTGCGCACCCAAATAGCTGCACGATATTTGCGTTTGTCCCTGGCATCTCGCCAGGACGTGGAGTTTCACGCACGGCGGATGATGTTTCTCGTCCAGAGCCACTCTTTTGCTTGTAACGCTGACGTGCGTAAACGAGAGGCGGGCAATAAAAGTAATTTTATGACTTCAGTGTAGTCGTAAGGTGACCTTTGGTGGGATATGATTGGCTATAAAGCACGTTTACCATCGTGCGCGTGGCTGTAACTCCATGGGAGAGTCGGTCGGTCGTCGTCAGTTTCCTCTTTCGCATGAAACTACACAATGTTGTAGCGGCCGTTCTTGCTGAAACAAATATTAATCTTCGCGTAAAGTTTCAAAGCTTCGCTTTATCAAGATTTACAAGCACATTTGTCGTCTTGGCATATGAGGCCAAACTTTCTACAATTGAACGCGCTGCGCGTAAAAGTAATTACCGGGTCTCTCTCATTTAACGTTATCACAGCTCGCGTGTTTGATACGCACTCTTTTAAGTTCCGCAAGTATTTCACGCGCTAACGTTGTTTTTTCTGTTAAATTATCAAGCCTTTTAGAAGCTCACTCCTTGAATGCATGAACATCCTACTTAATTTTCGCCGCCTGCACGATGATTACACATCACCATATTCATTTTGGAAACGTAGTCTAGGGCAAATCAAGCGCGAACGCGACACTATGAACCACAACACAGAAATGGCACGGTTTCTCTTCCTACAAGTCAAATTTATGGGTGTAGCCATTATAGTGACAAAGTTGCAAAATCTGCCTTTCCGAATATAACAATAGCGCGCAGTTGTTGTACCTTCAATTAAATTCCTTCAGTTTTCAATTTTGCGGGTTCTGGATCATATTTTCGTGTCTGCATATTGTTTGTCCTTGACTTTACACCGGTTCTGAGGAGTAAATCTGCTCGCGATCTATGTGGGCTGTCGCGCCGCGAACATGCGCGCCGCCTCACTCCATAGACCCGCACAGGACCTGTAGGATGACCGACGCACTGTCCAAGTATGATGAAGCGGTTCTTCACCGCGCGCGGCTAAATGTCGCTTGCACAAGTTACTTTCGCTTCAAGATGAAACAGGCCGAATCCCCCTTCTGTACCCTTTGTGACGTGCGCGAGGACTTGAACCACGTGTTATGTGAATGTACGTGGTATAGAATAGCTAGGACGTGCCGTTTAGTGTTCTTAGGCCTTCCGCGTTCGAGAGGACTAACTGTAAGTGACGTGTTAGGCCCTTGGTCTAACTCTCAACGGGCATCTCGAGCGACAAAAGCTCTATTGTCTTTCCTCCGAATCGTAGAACTGGATCAGACTCTCTAAACAGGACTCTATTAATGAGCGCACCATCGTCACATAGTCATCATCTCATCACTTCATCGATTTAATTTTTTTTTCATACATCTGATGTCGGAAGCTAGGTGCCTGGGCCATGCTTACCTCACCGGTATCATTAAAGACTATTCTCTCTCTAAATCTGCTATTTTTTATCCTATAGCTGCGTCCATATTTAAGGTTATTATCTTTACTGAAACTTGACATATTTGTCTCAAATACTCCCTTGTTATCATTTTACAGAGATTTACGTTGTTTTTTGCACTGACCATCAAAGCTTCAATTCCAAAAGCTGCGGTGGCGGAGTTCTCCCTGCTGTGTACCGGTCATTCAGTTGCCTTCATTGCTGAGGGAGGAGGAGGAGGAAGTGGTTGTTGGGGGTGGGGAGAAGGGGAGATAGAGGCCGATAACTGTCTGGCGTTACGCCGACACCTCAACCAGCCGAATCATCACTGAGGCCTTGAGCCCGCTTGATAATCAGTCTAGCTGGTAGTTCCCACTTGACGAAAAACAAGAACTTCATGTGCACTTTTCAAATATCCACATTTGTAAACAACGTCGAATTTCAGCGCTGCGTGGATATTGCTAACGCTTACTTAGACATTACATTTTTATTCTGCATAATAGTCAATATTCAGTGCTACTGGGTATGCCGCTATGAACCACGATCATAGTGATGCCACCACGAACCACGTGGCCAGTATAGGTTACTGTCTTCTCATGTAAAATTTCTCATTTTCAGTGGTATAGAATGGAAAAATAATTGCGAAAACACCTGCGGTAGTGTTCGAGACTTCTGCCTTTCTAACTTAGTGAGCCTTCTAAATTTTGTTGCTTTTTGCAACCACGTGTATAACGTAAACTGGCCCTTGATGAAACTTTCCTGTGTTGAAAACGAAGAATAAAAGCGTTCTACTATTCTTTAGCAAGCGAAGTGAAAGTTTGTATTTGAAAAGGAGATTTACCGAAGCACATACCATCTAGTACAGCGCGTTTGCGTTCCGATGCGTAACCTCGGGTCCCGTTATATTTCATACCAACTGACCGGACTTTATAGATCTTTTGTTAGATGAGCTGCTAATTGCATATTTGCAGCTGTTTTTCTAAACACCACCTACGTGGGGCCCACACTAAATCAACCAAGAAATCATTAACAAGAATTTTAAGCCTCGTGTATCACGTTGCGTATTTTTCTGCCGATCCTTTAAACCCGAAAGCTGGATTATATTGAAATAGCCGACAGAGAGTAAAAAAGTATTCGAACCTTCAGATGCAAATCTCTACCCAGAGGAATACTCCTGCCAGAATTTTCGCAGCTCCCGTGTATCAGCGATGGAAGCCAAAGAGGAAAGAAAAAAAAAGGGGGTAGGTTGACCGGCGGAGGGCAACAACCACGTTTATTGGACAGATAAACAGCGCAAGCCACTAAGCAAATGTTTATATGATTCAGCGGCTGCCGCCCGCGACTATCAAACACGGCAAGAAATTGCTCTCTAGACCGTGCGCATGTCTGCGGCGTAAAGATAAGCGGCTGCGGTTGCTCCTGCGGCCTGCAATGAAACTTTGTGCTGGGAATGCGCAGCACACGAACTCGGCTCGGCAGTGTTTACTTTCGTCTGTGAGTAAATATTGTGAAGGCGTTCATTGCCCCGATCCAAGATGAGAATGCGGAGTGACGCGGTTCATTTTCTTAGCAGCGACTTCGTGCTAATCTTCTCGGACCCTTTTGCACATCATACCACCCACGAAGTGGGTCCGCGGGCTGCTGGCATAAAAAGGGGGCCAATTGAGGAGCGAAACAAGTATTTTTTGGAAGGTTAACGAGTAAGCTGCGGCAAATGAAGCCATTTCGATTATTTGAACGTGTATGGCATACAGTTAAGTGTTGTCTTCACCCGCAGTTTGCGGCTGTTTGCTAGGCAGGGCGCCTACGAAAAAAAATGCAAATTATCCGGAATAATTTAATACCACTACAACCTTGTAGACGTATGTTGTAACTGTGGTTTTAGGGAGAAGCTATTTTATTTAGGCCAAATGTGCAATACCCATGGTTCAGCACCCCTAAAAACAAAATTTTTTTCTTGCGTGGCTGAAGCCTTTCTGCGTCCCTTCGAACACGCCATTTTTTTCTTGCGCGGCTGGAGCCTTTCTGCGTCATTTCGAACGCGCCATTTTTTCCTGCGCGGCCGATTTTTCCCTTACTATTGTATAAACCAACCCAACGAGCGTTCCTTACTAAATGAACGCGGGGGCTGCCGGTTATATACACAGACTTTGCATGAAATGCACCTGCAGTTTTATTTGCGCTAAACAACGGGGAGATGTATGGAAAGCGCCAGCGGTTCACTAGGCTCGAACGATTATGATTATCTAAACAGCGTGGTTTTCGAAGCCTCAGCGTGACTCCCTGACGACGGTACACCAGGCTCTACTTGGGCCCGTTATCTCGCTGCGCCGCCTGATTCCAGCCGTCGCTTGACATCGAGCGTCACAGCGAGCGACGACGACATAAGTGCTCTGCATTTAATAATACTTAACCAGTTGCGTCCAAATTTGCAAGCAAGCTTTACCGCGAAGCGCGCAAGTGATGTCACCGTGGTACGATTTCCGAAAGGCTACTAGGGGTGGCTACGCGAGACGTAATTTCTCTACTACTAGCCCGCCACAGATATATCACTCTTAGGCAAAAAGGACTAAAAGTTCGTCCTTTCGGGGACTAACGGCCTCTGCCACAATCATTAGTCCCTTTGGGGACTAACTGCGAGGGGACGAACGGTTAGTCCCCCACCCGGATGGTCCGTTCCGATACCCCCCAAGGACGAACTGCGTAGAGTGCAGGAAAAAAAAAAAAAAAAAAACAGCACTGGCAGGGATCGAACCCATGACGCCCGGAATTACACACAAGGAACCCGACGCGCTATCGGCTGGACCACGCCGCCGGGTGGCTCCTGCGGCTGATAATATTCAAGTGTACTGCGTGTAGTTCTGCGCATAACGCAACAGATCCATTGCAACTGGTGCCCGAATTTCTATCTGTGCAAGCGAACGTGACCGCGTTTTACGCCTTGCGCTTAGCGCTTTGCTAGGTTTGGGGACTATTGCTCAGTTCGATTCTAAGTAGAGCCTCACAACCATAGTTTTTTCGTAAATAACAATAAACTCGTCGTCGCCTAGTTGAGATAGGTAGCTGGGCGATCGGACGACTCATTTGTTTCCGCACAACTTAGCGCAAGCTAAGTGCTTTCTTAGTGTTCGATACATATGTTAAGTGCTCTATGTAACGTATGTGAAAGGTGTCGTCTGTGTGAGTGTCAGAATAAGGAAACATGCCATATTTTCCTGCATCGGCGAAAGCGAATTCGGTGTTCTTAGCCTGAATTCTTCAAATTCGCGTCTCTAGACGATTGCGACTGTGAAATGCAAGCGGGTTTTACAGCAGTTGCAGCATTGTCATAGCTTTGGTGCCCAAGGCAATTATGCACCGAGTGTAAAAGATAACTTCGAGACGCTTACCTGTAGCGAGCATTTTTGTTTTGCAGTTGTCATCAGCAACATACGTTTTTTTCTAGTCTGTTAAACATATACATATTCACTACGCTCAGGAATCCACTTTTGCTATTGTCACTAATTTTTGAGTTACTGTTAAGGCGTTCGAAAGCTTTCATTGGTCGTTTTTACCTCGCACGAATCGTATGCAACACAGCGTATATATCAACAAAACCTCGCCGAGAAGCGTATGGCAATCGCGCTTCGCCGCTCCTTGCCATTACCCGCCGCTCTACTAACCCTAGGCGATTTTCTTATAATTAACATCAATATTTTCTCCGGTGGCACCATCTAAAGCACCCAGTGACTGCAATGGCTTGTACTTTGGAAATATGAAACTGTTCGCAGACGTATGCGCGAAAGGGCAACGACGACGCCATTAGGGGATTAACGACGCAGCAAAGAGACTAACTGCATGCGTTTCGTCTTCCCGTTACTCCTTATAGATCGGCGGGGACGAACAGTTAGTCCGAATTCATGCACACGGCACGTACTCTGCCGCAGATACTCCCCTTGAAGATGAACGGTCGCCCGCGAAGACTAACGGCTGTATTTTAGTCCCTATTTTAGTCCTTTTTGCCTAAGAGTGTAGCTTGGAAGTGCAAGTTTTACACCGGAAGCTCCTTGAAACCCCATGAAAAAGAGTGCGTGCACCGTATATGCGAGAAAGCCGTCTATTAGGTGTTACAGAGAAACATTGTACCACAAAGATGGTTGAAACGCGAAGCTTTCTCTGTGCGAAATAAGTACGTGGGCCGTTTCCGAATGATTTGCTTGAATTGGATTTATTGGGAAGTTCGCGTAGTAGGCGCGAAGTCAGTCCAAAATCCAAACTGCTTCGACCGCGTCGGAATAGCCCAATCGGATAGACGTCGGCTTCATAATGCCAGGGACTCAGGTTCGATTCCGACCACAAGAAGCATGATTCTTCTTCTTCTTCTTCTACTTCTTATTATTATTATCGTCTTCATCATCCTCATCATGCGCCTTCCCATCGTGTAAATTTGGCTTTCCTGCAGTCAGTTTTAGTTGCGACAGCGCCAGCCGTGAGACCAGTGAGGCTCCGCTTTGAAGGGACCCTGCAACACTTTTTCCAACTTTTCTTGAAATCTTAAATGCTTGCAGAACGTAGTGACCCAACACACCCAGTACTTAGGTTAGGGGGTCTCCAAGTACCTCAACCAAAAATTACTGCTCTCTGCCCATAAGATAACTTGGAAACTCGCCCACGTGCAGGATAGCAAACTAGGCTCTAGCCAGGTTAACTTTCCTGCCTTTCTTCCACATTCTTCCTTCCTTCCTTCGCTCAAAAGGGTTTCCTCTCTTTCCCGGTCTTGACGTTCTTTGACCGCTCGAATTACGTCACTAAGGCCATGTAGCGGCTGTTGGCCGGTTTTCCTTCAGTTGCAGCAATGGACGCTTTTCGATAGCAACTTTAAAAACAAAGCCACAAGAACAAAAAATTGGCCGCGTATCTGCTCCTTTTGTTGCAAATGTCGTCAAAAGACTATAATAGTCTTTGTAGACATTTGCCAAGGAAATGCCCCCCTTTGCTTTCCCGCTCACCTTTCATGCTGTTCCTGTACCGTCGCGCTCATCCCAAGGTAAACACACTAAAGGTTTGCGCAAGGCGATTTGGATTTACCGCGTTCCACTGCTACAGGCCGGGTTCCTCGATGCCAGCGTTGCAGTACGGCGGAGACGCGCGTGAATGGAGGCGGCCGACCACAAGGTTTATAGAACCGCGTGGCCGTACTCCACGTGCGTTCCAAGCAGAACGTGGAACCTAGCTAGTGGAACCTTTCGTTGCTGTTGCCGCGTGATTTTTCATATGCCGCCAGGAGGCGGAAGTTTTCTTCAGTAGATGTAGAATATCATTTTTTATCGGAAAACCAAGCATCCATGAATTTTTTAATAAAGGGACGCTGTAAATGTCCCTTGTGTACTAATTTCTTGTCTTATATTTGCGTAATATCTTGTTCTTGTTCAACAAAGTTGACAAGTATGAACATATAAACCAGGCTTAGACGTTTACATTTGGCTCTGAGTATATAAGACTATTGCGCAGTAAGCAGTTTAGTTTGGCCTTGTGGCTGAATCGAGTTACAGACAGACAGACGGACAGATAGATAGACAGACCAAAATGTCTGGGTTTAAGTAGCCCAAGAAAGACTATCGTCTTTAGAACAGAAACGGAAGGCGTATGTGGTGTGACGAGCAAATCACGCAGTGCCGCTCCGTGCTGGCGATAACTGTAGCTTTCGCTGTGCTTCCAGACGCAGAGGAAAGACTGAGAGCGTTTAGCAAGAGTTGCAGGCTCCCTTTAAAAGGATATGCCAACAAGCCAATGTCTTGCGTCTTATTCTGTCAGCTTTTCTGATTGCGTTTAATTCAAGTAGAAATCCTGGTTTTGTGCAGCGAGGCTACAAGTAGGCTCCGGGACACGGCGTGATGGGAAGAGACTTGGTAGGGATGCTTATTGTGGGGCGAAATCTCGACACAGCGGCTGCACTGTGTAGAAATGTTCACTGTGTTGTGTATTGATATACACTCTGCACTCTGCAACCCGTGTGTCCAGCCAAGGCCATGGGTGGATGGCTCTTACAACCTGCCGCAAGGCAGCTTTTACTTAAGCTGGCCAAAATTAGCAAGTATGCACGTGATAGTCGAATAAAGAGCTATTATTATAAGCGGAACACCAATGCGCTTAATTAGCCGGTAAGGAATCATCCGAAATCGCTTACTAAGATGCTACGCATTAGAGTTGTGTACGAGTGGTCGTCAAAACGAAAGGAAAGAGCGACAACGCCCTTGTTCAGTATCTAGAAACCAAACGGCACCGCACGCTTTTGTGACGCGCTGATCTTGGACAATCTTAAAATATAAATGCACTAGCGGTTTCTTCCCTCAACTGGTAAAGCTTACGCAATAAACGCAGATGAGGGTTTCCTGTGTTCCACATAGCTGCACAAGAAATTTTAATATGAGCTTGCTCCCCTTCAGGCTTATTGCGTTCCTCGCAGAACCTCAACAATTAAATTGGCTTTGCGAAAAGTGAGAAAGAATGCAGACGCTACGCACGCTTTGCCATAGCTCATCATCCATTTAATGATCCACTAAATATTTTGGTTACCTCTTTTTTTTGTATTCTGGCATAAGAAGCAACATGGAACAGAAGGCGCACCCTTTGTCAAAGTGTTGTGGGCCAATCCTAAACCTTCTCGACCACAAAGAATTCAAAGAATGGGTGTTACCTTTAAATGTGACAAAAATATTTTAATGCAGTAAGAAAGAAAGGCGTTTTCTCTACCTTTCCTGCAACAGATGTTTCAGCCTCACTCGGGACGTAAGCTTGTACATTTAATTTCTTGCAGCCTGCGCGATCCGGCTTGGCCCACAAAATTTTGACAAAGACTGTACATATTATTGATAGGATTCACTTTTGTTCCCGAGAATAACTTTGTTTTTGTAATATTGACATAACTCGCGTCGGGAACCCGTGGACCAAGGTTTATAACACGTCCTGCAATAAAGGAACCGGAAAAACACAACCATCGCATAAACTAAAAAGCCAAAAAAAAAGAAAAACAAATTTTGGCCACTCGAATGAGTGGGTGGAGGAAAATGAAGTCGAGGGTTTGAAGGAAGCCCGTCTGGTCGAGAGACAAGTTGCAGTAAAAACCGAGACACCGACCAAAAGAAGCTGTTAAAGACAAAAAGAAATGCGTGCCAATCTACCCTGTGAGGGTGGTTGGAAAGCGAGAGAGAGAGAGAGAGATGGAACTTTATTCAGGCATCCGGCGTGCAAAGGACACGATTCCCGGCCACGCAGGGCTCGGTCGCGTCCCCTCTATCTAATCGCCCTAAGTCGCAAAAGTCCTAGGGCGTCGGGCTTAGACCCCGAGGCGGTTGGTCTCGGCGTCCGCTCGAGCTACTCGGAGCGCTCCCGGCCGCCACCGTCGGCCCCCGACCCCCACCTCCCGCATGGGAGGACGGAGTGCCGGGAGGGACGGGCGGGCGCGGGGCCCCCTTTCGCCTTTGCAGAGCCAGAGCCGCCTCGAGCCGCTGGATGGCCCTCCTCTGTTGTTGGGGCTCCGCAGAGCCCACGCATTCGCGCACGTCCGGTGGGTACGGGTCCTGTGGGTCCTGTCTATCCCCCCCACCGTCGCGCACTGCACAGTCACAGCCCCACATGATATGGGTCAGGGTCGCAGTTTCGCGTTCACACACACTGCACCGAGCACTCTCGTAGAGGTCCGGACACACGTGCCGCGCGAGCGCCGGCGTCAGAACAGTCTCTGTCTGTAATTGCCTGAGCTTCACCGCCTCCGCCCGAGACAGGTCCCGGTGCGGGAGCGGAAAAGGACGCCTCTGGTCCCGATGCCAACGAAGCACCCCGCCGTAGTCGGTGAGGGGCTCCGCTTCTTCGTCGTCGTCGATGTGAGTTGTTTCACCGCAGTCCTCGAGGGATGACGACAGCGGACGGGATGTCGCGACCCGGCACGTGGCGAGACCACGGGCCGCAGCGTCCGCCTCCTCGTTGCGGTTGCATAGTCCGGGTGCCAGCTCCCGGCCCGCGTGGGCCGGGAACCACTTGATGATCGTAGTCTTCGTGACCCCCTGCGCTGCAGCCCCCGTCGTACGCCAGGACTCCAGGAGCCGCGCAGTGCCACCACACACCACGCCGCGAGCAAAGTTGCGGATGGCTGTTTTTGAGTCACTGAGCACTGTGCGCACACCGGGCAGGCCCAGGGCCAAGGCGATCGCCGCCTCCTCTGCCTGGCTCGCCGACCGGGCGCACACGCTGCCCGCCGTCAGTAGTTCACCGGTGGAGGCCCGCGCGGCCACCGCCACGAACGTGCACGGTCGCCCACGGCACTTAGCCGCGTCCACAAACACCGCACCGTCGTCCTCGCTGTACTGGTGAGCCAGCGCGCGCGCGCGCGCGGCCCGTCTGCCGGCGTCCCTCTCCGGGTCCACGTTCCTCGGGAGCGGGTACACGATCAAACTTCTGGCGATCTCGTCCCGAAGGGGGACCAGCTCGTCCGCCTCCGAAACGCCGCCGGCAGCCGATGATGCCGTGGGTCCTCCGCAGCCACCCGTGTCAGGAGGCTGTAGGCCCGCTCGTGCCAGGATACGGCGTCCCACGGCAGTGCTGCCCAGGCGCGCCAGTTGCGATGCTCGTTGCGCCTCGCTAATCTCCGACAGGGTGTTGTGCACCCCCAGAGACAGCAAGGCCGACGTCTTCGTGCCGTTCAGGAGCCCCAAGGCCCCCGTGTAGGCCTTGCGGATGGCCGCGTCGATGCGCTGCCGCCCCCCCTTGGTCCAGCGGTGAAAGGCCCCCGCGTACGCCGCGTGGCTGACCACGAAGGCCTGCAGCAGCCGCAGGAGACTCGACTCCCGCATGCCTCGCGAGCGGAAAGACACCCGCTTCACCAGGCGCGTCGCGATGCCCATCTTCGTCACGATGTGCTTGACCGCCGTGCCGTTAGTCCGGTGCGCGTCCACGAACATGCCCAGGACCCGAAGGCCCGAGACGTGCGGGATTGGCGCCCCGTCGCCGGCACGAACCACGATGGTGCGTTCCGCCTCCTCGGCGGCCCGCTTCCTCCACCGACCGGGCGGCGGCAGGATCAGGAGCTGCGACTTCTGCGGCGAACACCGAAGGCCCGTGCCCGAGAGCGCGGCCTCCACGGCGTCCACCGCCGACTGCAGCCCGGCCTCGACGTCGCCGTCGCTGCCGCCCGTTGCCCAGATAGTCACGTCGTCCGCGTAGATGCAGTACTTGATGGCCAGCTGTAAACGACACACACAATTACCCATGCGCCGTCACTTCAATTCACACACGTGGCTCTACAAAGAGTGGAACCAGAGACAAGTTAAACGTACTTAACCCCACCCTTTCTTACTTCAAAGAGATATCTCTTGCTAAGGTTAAATCAATCCACGATTCATGAACGGTGCTTGGTTGAGTTGTATTGGTTATGCGCATGAGTGGAAACGTTTTATAAGGTAAATGGAAGCTCAAACCCGGTGTTCAACGATCTCACTTCTCCTCCATCTCTGCCGCCGCCGACGGAGGCGACAAGATCGGCGGCAGAGACGACGGAGAAGTTTGTCATGCGTTCGTGTGAGCTTCCTTTACTTTTCAGGACTCTTAGCGCAACCCAAGGCGCGCACACGGCCTCTACACGTGCAGTGGGCGGAGCGCACAGCGGAGCGAGAGGTCTCGTGACGCTACCACGTGGCACTCAGCGAGAACGCAAAGGGTAAACCGCATACGTGCTCGGTGAGTGCAGCGGCTGTCTCCCCCGCTTACGAGTAGGCTTGTAGCTCAATCGGTAAGACAACGGCTTTCGCTCTTTATCTGTCTTCGTTCCAGCTTCGATTCCTCGCGGTGCCAGTAACTTCTTTTATTAATTCGCGGGAGTTTTCTGTTGACCCTATAATCGCGGCAGACCCTTGAGGGGTGGAGGGGTGGAGCTTCGCTTTATAACAGCAGGACGTTTCGGCTTTGCTACGGAAGCCTCTTCTGTAGCGAAGCCGAAACATATTATTTGTTTATTCAAAGTTTTTAACAGTTTCTTTTGGTCGGTGTCTGTTTTTAGTGCAGGGTGGGGAACACTGCGGATGCTTGAGTTGTCCCGGGAAATCATGGGAAAGTGGGCTTCCGCGCGAGGACGCAGCCCAAAGCTTTCATCCGGCTTTCTGTTATCGTTATTTACCAATACGCTAAGAAGTCGCGTAGGCCGTCTTCGCCAGAATTCTCCAGAATTACCAATCGAAGTGGCCTAGTGAGCGAATTCGGCAAATGACGTGGCATAGCATTCAATTGGAATGAAAAAGGGCATCTGCACTGGGATATTGCGCAATGCAAACGCCTCCTTGCGTGCTTTCCCTGCGCACATGCATTTTTAAAGTCAAATCTAATGTTGGGCTTCGTCATTCGGTGAATTTGCACACTAGGCAAGTTCGATTGGTCATTCTGAAGCATTGTGGTAAAGACGCCCTACGAGGACGTAGAGTGCACGTATGCTACTTATATGTGCGGTCGTGGCCTCTGTCATAAATATTCTAGCCGCGTTTCTTCACAGCGGTATTCACTTATCCCCGTCATAACTAGCGTGTGCTGTCATGACGGTTAACGCAGAAATGCAGCCGTTAGTCCCGGATACCCTGACGTAGGAAGAAACGAGAAAAAAATGGCCGCAAATCTGCTTTTTTCGTTGTAAATGTAGCTGAAAGAAGATAGTCCACTGGCGCCCCTGCCAAGTAAAGGCCTCCCTTCTCTTTCTCACTCACCTCTCATGCTGTTCGTCTCCCGTCTTCCTCACAAGATAGTACGCTAGAGGTTGGAACAAGTCAATTTAAATTTACCGCGTTCCACTGCAGCAAGTCGGCTGTCTCGATGCCAGCGCTGCCGTACGGCGTACACGAGCGTGGATTCAGGCACCCGACTACAACGTTTATAGAACCCCGTTGCTTTTCTACACAAGCGTTCCAAGCGGAACGTGGAACCTATCTAGTGGAACCTTTCGTTACTGTTGCCGTTTGATGTTTGTAAATGCCGCCAGGCAGCGCGGGCAACAGCAGGCAACGGTTTTCTGCAGTTGATGAAGTATTTTATTTGCTATCGCAAAAACTAAGCATCCGTGACTTTTTTAATAAAGTAATGCTGAAAATATCACTCATGTATTGATTTGCTACCTTGCATTTGCGTAATGTCTTGTTCTTGTTTAACAATGTTGACAAGTATGTGTATTGACACCGCATTTAGATGTTTAGATTTGGCTGTGGGTATATAAGACTATTGCGCAGTATCCGTTTTACTTTGGCCGGGTGGTTGAATCGAGTCACATACATCCAGACAGACCAAAATTTCTGCTTTTAAGTAAACTAGGAAAGACTATCATCTTTCAAAAAGGAGCAGCGTTTATAATGCATGTGCACAGTTAGGCTTCAGCATAAAAACAGCGAATGTTACTATTCAAGGCTTTTACCAATCAACAATAAAGTTGAAGCTGAGGGAACAAATATTCATCACGCAGATAACTTGTTGAAGCAATAAAGTTGGCATCACTTTTTTGAGCTCCAATCCATCTGCCAATATTATTAGAGCGGAAATTCTAATAAGGAATCGTTACCATCTAGGGCTTGGCGGTACAAAAATGAGGGCTCACGGATGTGCGCTTCTTTACGTCCTTGAGCCTCCCATGTTGTTTAACCCGCCAGTCTGTGCTGTTCATGAACCCGCATATGCCGAAAACATATTTCTCTGTCGACACAATAAATTATGCCGGTAAAAGAATAGAACCTGTTGTGTTGATCGGGATTGAGGTACGGAGTAGTGGCGGAAGGCAGATACGAGCCTTTTTGTCTACTGAAGGGCGAAGGTTTTGAAGGTGCAGAATTCTACGTTATGCCAGTTTACTGCGGAGCGCGTCGAACACTATCTGCGAAAAACTGGAACACTTTACTTCGAGGGTTGCTCAAGAGATCCTAAGGCTACAATTTTTGAATCTCTTAAGGACATTTGTCGGTACGGATCTTTTGATAAAACGAGTATTTATGATGATTGGAATGAGTTTATATTCACTAGTTTGGTCATCCCGAAAGTAATAAGGAAAATCAGGACGCTATGGTGAGTAGAACCCCGCCAGATGGATGCACTATTGTAGCTGCCCAAACCGGCGAATGGTGCGACGCGGCCACTCGTAGCAACGCGCTGTATCAGGTAGCCTAATTCACGTCAACAACATGGCTAATTCGGGCTACGCAGCAGGGAGCAGTTAGTTTCAACCTCCCTTTTGTCTGCTCAGATAAACGTCAAACGGGTGGATTTGAACAGGTCTGTGCGAATTAAACCGCGCAAACCTAGTACTGCGGCCATGAAGCCAACAAAGGAAGACGCCGTATTTTGTTTTCGTCCATTTAACATCTTAGGCGCCGTCTTTCGGTTAATTCTTCATACGTCAGCTTTAGTCCCACTAAAACTGTCGGCGTTTATCTGTCAAGAGGCGCGGGAGGCGAGAAATGCACCGATCGATCTTGGGGCAGCAGTTGAGGAAAGGGGAAAAACGATGAATACACGGCCCAGAGCGAAACCAATGCGGTTGTGTGAGTGTGAAAATACAAAGAAAAAAATGCTAAGTGCACGTGACCGGGCGCCTCGTGAGAAGCGCCCGGCGCCGTCTGGCTCGTCATTCGAGAACACACTGCGCAGCTTTTGTGGCGTGTTCCCTCGCACGCTGTTCTCCCACGCCTGAAGTGGGGTGCACAGACGCCGAGTTCGCGCTACAGACGCCAAGTTCAGGAAACTGGCGGCCGCCGGTTGTAGCGCGTACTAGCGCGGTCCATTTTGGCATAGATGTGAAAGGCTGCGGAGAAAAAGATCCGCGCCTGCAGTCATAGAGAACGTTTAGCGGCGAGTTCGGAAATTCGTCTGATGTGCAACAGCCGGGCCTCCGACGAAGAGGACGCCAGCTCTGCAGTTCTTCCAGCCTTGCACCCCTAGTGCAAGCTGCACCATTTTTTTTTTGCTGTAAGCCCTGTGTAGTGAAAAGCATCGGTGGACGCCGGGCCTTCTACGAGGGGTGCATGTGATCCTGCGGGGAGTGCATGTGTACAGGAATTCCGGCAGGGAAATGCGAGAGTGCGCGACAAGAGCTTGCAGCTCGAAACAGATTAGCAAAGGCAGCCGAGGTCCGTGTTCGGGTGCGCCTTCACACAAATATTCGTTTAACCCTTTAATCAGTCTGCGCGATCTGATCATTACACGTAACAACAAAAATCTAATGCTGACGCACAACGGTACCACACATACGATTGGCCCCCCATCGTATTTTTTGTTTTTGAGGATGTGAACGGGAGTGTTACGGCATTCGTTTCCGCAGTGGGCTGATATGTCTTTGTATTTTTGTTGATGCGTAGCTTTTAAAAAGCTGTCGTCCATTGGTCATCGCCCTTTTGAGAAACTGCAGGAGTCCACCTCGTTCCCATGCAGCTACTCGTTGCCTGGAGAGATGCTATGTAGTTTGTGTAGGGTTTTGATTTGTCAAGTATACGCAAAAAAGCTATCTAAAATCACATTTACTCAGCTATGTTGTTGGTAGGTGCCATACTATTTGAGAGCACCGTCGTGGGATTTCCACACGAGCGAACAAAGTAAGAAAGCTTTATCTTGAATCCCTGACCATCCAGACCACGGAGCACACACTTAATCGCAATGACGGCAACTTCCCACACTTGTACGCGCGTTGCCTACGTCACATCTTGAATCCGACATAACCAGGTCACATTCACCCCCTCAGCTCATATTGAACAAGGCTCTCGTGCCGGAGCCGAGACGTCTTTTTTCGTTTTATAAACACTCGTGGTCGGTGTCAGTTTTTAATTCGTGTCAAAGTAAGAAACAAGTGGGGAAGGTAATCGGAAATAACAATTTCGTTTGCACTCAAAATGAAACACAAACGCAAGGGAAGAAACACTTTCATTGCTCGAAATAATTCTATCATCTGGCAATTCTCACCAGTACAAGCATATATAGGGCACAACGTTAATATGATGAAGATATATTAGGGGGAGACCAGCGCCGATCCAGTAGTAAATTGAGATGGTCCTGCAGCGGGGCACTGATCATTCACAAGTCGTCTATATTTTGCTGCGCTGGTGTCTTCGGGAACAATTGGTGGAGCCGAAAACACCTGCCGCTGGAGGAGAGCACAAAAAAAAAAAGACGACCAAGACTCAAAGGACTGGAGCACTGAAGGCGGGAACGAATTCCGCTTGCCCGAAAAGGTCAGGCGAGGCTTAGTTTGGTCGAGCACCCCTTTGGTACCTTGCCCGCGTGTTTGTTAGCATGAGTGCCGAACGAATCGATTGCATTAAAGGGAGCTGCCGTCGTCCGGCAGGCATCGAATCACTCGGATGGCTTCGTGTGTCGCTAGCTTGTTGCTAGCTGCCTAATTTCGTTATTACGGGATGGGGACTTGGCGTATAAGCGGCTGCCCGGGACTGCAAAGAAAATGTAGTGAGAGCAGCCCGGTAAACAAGGGGGTCCGTTTAGGGGCGAAATACATTAGGGACTCGGGCTGTCGGCATCTCATGTCGTCGTATTCTGTTGTAGTCGCGGCACTAAAATACCCGGACATTCGTTTTCGAACGCCTTGCGCTACAACGTAACTCGTGCTAAAAGTGTATAATGAATGAAACTCGTTCAAAATAAACTATGATTTAAAGATTTGTGTAACGCTCCCTGTCCGCTTCAGGAATCGTCAAGCACAAGCAGAAGCTGTTTGTAGACAGGCTATGATTGGCGTTAAGATCAAGTACCCACCTTCTCTTGGCTCTAGGCCTGATCGAGGGTGGTCGGTCGATGCAAAAAAGACATTCTTATTTGGTGCCGGGGACTCGATTATCACCGAGGACAAGCCTCCGGGGCGGGAATCGCACTGTGCTGGCGTCGACCCGTGCCACTACCGCAAACTGGGGCAGTAGGGGCATGCAAATTGCTTAAATCCGGTTCAACGCAAGAGAGGGCGCCACTGCCTTCGCAAGCGCGTGATTCTTCCTTTCATCGGCGCTTCTCCGGCGCCCAATCAACGCGCGCCGTGTGGCAAGAGAGAAGCTTGCAATATTCGAATACACTGATACACTGAATGCTTCGCCCGTCCCCAGGTTTCAAGTTAGCGGACATGGCCTGGGATTGTAACGCGTAGTATTCTTTGCCGAGTACCCTCACAGCCGGACCGGGTAACGCCCTTAATTTCCACAAAATTGCCGACATCGCGAAAGTTCCACCTGTAATCGCTATAATAGCGTAAATAGAGATAACTAGTCCCACAAAATTTTGGAAAACTAAAAAATAAGAAAAAACAAAAAAAAATAGGGAAAAGGGCGATACGTGTAACGCCCTGAATTTCCACAATAATGCAGATTTCGGAAAAGTTCCAAATGTAATCCATATAATAACGTAAATAGAGATAATTGGTCGGAATAAATTTTGAAACACTAGAACATAAAAAATATTATAAAAATGCGGAAATGGCAAAACGTATAACGCATGGCATTTCCAAAATATTGCAGATTTCGTGAAAGTTTAACCTCTAATCGTTATAATAGCGTACATGGAGATAATTGGTCGAACTAAATTGTGAAAAACTAAAATATAATAAAAATATTTCGTAAATACGGAAAATGGCAAAACGTACAACGTTTCCACAATAATTCACAATAATTCAGATTTCACGAAAGTTCCACCTACAATCGTAAAATTACCGTAAATGAGATAATTGGCAGAAATAAATGTTGAAACACTAAACAAATAAGAAAAATAAAAAAAATACTGAAAATGGCGAACGGTGCAACGCCCTGCATTTCAACAATAATGCAGATTTCGCGAAAGTTCCAAATGTAATCGTTATAACAGCGTAAATGAAGATAATTGGTGAAATAATTTTGAAAAACTAAACAATAAGAAAAGTTTTAAGTAATCACGGAAAATGCAAAACTGTATAACACCCTGGATTTGAACAATAATGCAGATTTCGCGAATGTTCCACTTCTATTCGTTATAATGATGGACATAATTGGTCGGACAGGATTTTGAAAAACCAAAGTATCTGATTGTAAAAAAAACTCATACCCAAGACAAGCGGCATCAGAATGCTACGTATTAAAGATAGTTCTCTGAATTTCCGCTGAACTTTTTTTGTTGGTCGTAAGCATTTTTTTTAGAATTGGATTATGGTAATATGTGCAATTGGCCGAGTCCGGCGAAAGCAAACACAGATTAGGCAGGGCTTAGAAGCTTGCCGAACGACCTCTTCACGCTTAACTTTATTAGAGCACAGTCTTTTTATAGCAGTAAGAATAGCTTACGTTTTAGGAAGCGGTTGGTATGAACGTTAATCATATACGGCAGGTATAGAAGTTCGGCCAGAAGCAAAGTGCGAGCACTGGCACTTCAGTCACATAGCAGTGCCATCTATGAAGTGGGTGGTAAACAAGATAACAAAACGGCTGTCTGTGAGATGGTAGCAGCCTTGGTCAGCAGGCTATCTTTAGTTTATTGACCCTGCCCTGGATTCGTCACTGCCTACGTCACGATACATGCGATTGCGCAGGACAACCAAAAGTTTGGCTTAGAATACTTACTTATTGAGTGAAGAAAGCATTGTTTCCTGCCGTTCAGGTGCTGAAAGCACTATAAAACGCCAAATATTTCGAATAAAACGAACTTGTATTTTGTCTTTATGATCCCTTAAGGCTACGCGGGTCTCTCTGTCACGCCCTTTTTGGAGGCGATACGCGAGGCTATTATGTAAAAAATCCTTGGCCACCTCCACTAATGTGAAACCTAGTGAGGGGCGAAGCAGCATGCAGTGTAGATGTGTATAGTTGGTGCATTGGCGTTTTAGTCAAAGAAGATGAAACCGTTTGGGGTGCAGGTGTACAGCTTTGCTGTAAAAGTCTCTCGTCTTTGAAGCACGAAGCTCTCTAGCGCGAGGCGTCAACAAGTGTCCCAGTGTTTTTTTTAGTAAGGGTTACGTTCTAGCGCCAGGCGTAAACGAGTTTCCTGGTGTTTTAGTTCCGTGACTACATGAGACGAATGACGATTACGACGACGACGACAGGAGACGCTAGTAGCCCCATCCCCTAGGCGGCGTCGCCCCCAAAACAAAGACTGTCAAAAAAAAGTTAGTTTTATGGTGTTTCGAATACGTATTCTACAACATTTTAGCAGATGTAGGAACGCCCGCTTTATGAATTTCTGCGAGGATGAAATCACGCTTAAGGAATTTTACAGGAAACGAACCGGCTCAGTATACAGTGCCTGAATAAAAGCGGGTACGTGCATCGGACGGATTCAGCGGTAGCTTTCCTGCAAGCATCTAGCCTGGGAATGTTGGACTGATCTGCCGCTAAACTGAACTTCGGATTCGATTGATTTAACGCGCCGACGCAGTGCAGGCGATGAGGCGTGCCGTAGTGGAGGGCTTCAGATTATTTTGACCACCTCGGGATCTTTAATATGCGCCGAAATCGTACACACGGCCGTTTTTGCTTTTAGCCTCCATCAGAAAAGCAGCCGCCGCGGCCGGGAATCGAACCCGCGTTCTCATGCTCAGCAGCGTAACGCCTTAGCCACTGAGCCAGCGCGGCGGGAAACTTTGGATTCAGTTTGGACGTTAGCTTTGTTGCAACTAGGTGTGTAGTGCGTGATGCTCATTTCACAGGACAATAAAACGAATATCCTAGTCAAGAAAACTCGTGCGAACTGTCGGTCGTAGCAGTTTTAAAATTTTTAATTGCAAGCATTTTAAATATAATATTCTAGCAATTTAACCGTAAGAAACTACTCTCAAAAGGTTGGCTAGGATCATGCGAGGTGAGAGGGAGGCTGTTTAGACTTAAATTTCAGTTCTGTAAATCAATATATCGAGTTTTTGGGTGAGAAAAGAAACGTCTACTTCATACTTGGGCAAGCTTCCTTCTTTCGGAAGTTTGCTTGGCTCTCTAAGCTCGGTGTGTATCTCTAGTATGAGAGCGTCAAACCTCATGATTATTAGAATAGGCTATGTAAGGTTAAAGCCGGGTTAAAAAAACAGGTTTGGTTCGACTTTCAACTCGAGCCTAAGCTTACGCTTGAAATAAATGGCAGGACAAGCAACTGGCAACCATCCTGTGTGCATCTTTCTTTGTCGTGGTCTTTTTCTCGCAGGGAATATCTATTTAAGTCTTGATTCATGACCTATTGGTCCGATCTTCAGCCTCTGCTTAGCATAATGTACTAAGCTTAGGAGGCGCCAGTCTTTGGTTTTAGTACGAAGGAACAACAATAACGAATGGAAACGCGAGCGCCCTCTTTCGGACACTGCATGCTTTTCCTCCGAAATGGGCGTCGTTGTTTGAAGTGTTAAGCCCGCTTTGAGGAAAAAAGGCCCCCCTCCTTGTTTATTTTTGCCAAGCACTTATTTTGGCGCATTGGGGACAGAAGAAGCGACCCAACCAACAACAAAACCGAGTAGTGCCAAGACCAACCTCTCCACTCGCATTGAAAGTAGCGTCATCGAAGAAAAAAGCCTTCGCGTCGCAACGTCATCGAACGTCCAAACAATATTTCCCCCTCGGGTATCACATTGCAGTGGTATGGAATCTGATAGATTTTGGTCCCCTTGAGGATAAAGTGTCGCTATTTTAAATTTACTTCATGAACCAAGGGTTTGGAAAAAATAGAGCACGAATAAATCAAAAACGAACAAAGTCGTTTTACAGAACAAGTGTTACCTATACTTGTTCGCGAAAAAAGTTAGAATCGTCACTAAACAGGACAAAAATGCGGACAGGAAACAGGGTGTAGGATGCCCCGGCGACGCAAGCCTCTCCGTTGGGGTCTCAAGCGTATCGCCTTCTCGATGCGTTTTCCTTCTCTGTTATTACGTCAAGCAACAATCGGTTACGACACGCCGTCATCGTCGTTCATCATTTTATGGCCGTTTTTGTATACGAGGCGTGCTTGGCGTCCCCTGGTGCTTTCACCTATCGCGACTGCCGTGTTCTCGCTTTCGCTTTCCACCTTCTCAGAACATTCAAGTGTCTGGCCATGCTGGCAGTTTGTTACGTTGTAAAATAACTGTCTGGAGCACGAGCTATGTGTCTCAGCAAGGAACTGGCGCAAGAATGAATTAGAGACCTTGACGCCGAGCGCTAAAACTCAGTGCTATAATTATACTGGGAAGAGGCCCCCTCAGGGATCTACACAGCGGTATTTGACTTGCGTAACGTCAGCCGCTCGATGGAGCGTTTTTTATTCGATGGGTAAGATTAGATATCGAGCGGTACCAGAAGATAGAGCGTAGGGCGTCTAATTCCTGCCTCACTGTGTGCAACTCGATTGTAATAACCGTCCTCGTGGCAGCAAGGTTTCCTCAGTTCAAGTATGGTAGCGCTGGAAGGTCGTGTTGTACGCAAAAAGAAAGGTGTAAAGTCAGGACCTGTTCAAAACTCCACGAGTAATACGAGCACCCAATATGCACAACACGCACTACTTTCTAATCGGTGATAGTTGGTGTGGTTCAAGGTCAACCCTGGCCGTCATTATCGGTTAGCGCTGACTAGAGCGAAGACCTTGCAGACTGGAAGCAACAAATTCCTATCACTCCTTGAAGTTACTATAAAAAAAGCGTCATCGCAACATTTCTTCGAACCCAATCATATGTTCCTGATCTTCGAGTGTACTTTCTCTGACACCTAAACCGTAGCCCATAATGCCACTCCCGGATTTCCTTTCAGTGAAAGACATTGATTTTTTCATCCTGTACTTCACAAAGTAGAACGGGAAATAAGCTTTCTTTTGCTTTACGTTAATTCCCGTAATGGGTGTATGTCGCTGTGTTTTGTGAATCCAGTTGCAAAAGATCTAAATACGCGGAATGGTACCCAACAACGCTCTTTAGCACGCCCTTACGCGTCCACAGCCATGGTGCGCACTCCTTCTCTATACTAGAACTGAAAGTTGCAGTGGCCGTGTTGCGAGAGCCATGAGGCGAATGGTTTCCGCAGCGGCCCCGAAGCTTATATTTAGAAGTAGCAGACGGGCGACCATTAAAGTTCTCCGTGGCCAAACACTGCATCTACACGCTCTTATCCCTCTATTCTCACTTTTATTTTATTTTACTCAGCCTCGAAGAAAGAATCAAGTGCGCGTCAAACCATGCACGCGCACGATGGACGGTACTGTCCCGGGCTAACTGTCCTGTTTGTGGGGGATGTATTTTCTTGCACTAAGTTAGCTGCTGCTACATTCACTTCACGTTTTTATTACTGTGCCCAGGCGACAATTGTTCAGTTAGCTGAAACGTGTTTCGATTGGGTGTCCTGGATGTAACACCGGCTTCAAATGGCTGCGGCAGGAGAAAACGACTGATTTGAAAAGAGCTGGTCCTACGATTCTACGCCTCTGGCATTGAGAGGCGTCCAGTGCCATTGTGAGATAAATTATACCATACGTGTTTTGGTTGCTGTTACACCCAAGTAGTATCGGCGCGCGACATATGTGGTAACTTGTATGCGGTCACGCGATGAACATCTCGCCATAATTGATTTTTCATTTATCTTTGTGAATTCGTAAACCTTTCTTAGGCAGACTATAAATCATGTTTCGGATCTTCTTAGCGAAAACACATCCACTTTTTTTGTACGCTTCCGTAGTTGCCACGTGTCCTAATAAAGAATGCAAATTAATAAATCAGGCGCTGCATGGGGGCTAAAAATAAGGCGTAATGCGAGTCTTTCGTATGTTGAGTGTGAGTATTAAAAGTGAGAGGGATTAAAAATGAGCCGCTGGCGGCGGAAATGTCGAAAACGTTTACAAACAGTCTCCGGTGTGTTTATATTCGACATACTCCATTATCCGGCCAGAGCATGTAATATTGAAATGCCGCATTGTTTTTCATAGCGGGAGAGTAAATTCTTATACTTTCGTTACTCAGAAAATAGAAAAAAAAGAAAATGCACCTCGAAACGTGTTTCAGCTCCCGTTTTATTGGCGTTGTTATTTCAAGAGATTTTCAAATTTCAAGATGTTTTTTTTTTTATTTTGCCCAGTTGGGGTAGGTAGGACAGACGAAAGAAGCTGCGTGCGAGTGTTGACGGTCTCTGGCCATTACAGTAAATATTTAGTTCCTAAAATACTCTTCAAAATATGCAAATGGGCGAAAATTCGGATCATGATAAATGGTCGCACTTTCGTTTAGCATTAACAACACATTACCGTAGTTGCAGCAGACCAGCGAATGAATGCAGGCATGTGTCTGTATGCTAGCGAAAAGTTTTGTGAAAAGCCGCATCTTTTTTGGGAGCTCGTAAATTCTGATGTAGTTCAGTTCAGTTGTCCTAAATAACATCATTGTTGCTAGAAGCAGAATGTTTAAAGCGCTCGAATGGCTGCTGCCTTCCGCACTGCAGATTTTTTAGACGTTTTAGACGAACCACTTTGTGAACAGTGTCAACAACAGCGAAAAATAAATCGAAGAAAGGGGGTGGTGGGTATGGAGAAACAAAAAATCATGCACAGCGGTTGTCCGAGACATCATTCTGCTCTCAAAGCAAACAGCGAAGCGTTCCCATTGAGGAAGAAATTGTACTTCGAAAGAGACCTAAATCACCCTCGACGCCGTCGTGCCTCTTTTAAAACATTATCCCGCGGTGATTCTTTGTTACGAGAGCGCGAATAAATCAGCTGCGCAAACAAAGAAGTGGGCGACGCGAGCACGGGGTTGGATCCAGTCGACGTTAAGTCGCTGATGGACCGTAGGTCAGAGTCGCCTCCACCACTGATGGCTGCCGGCCATGCTCGGAAAGCAAGCTTCAAAAGGCAACGAGGAAGAACGAGCATGGGCAGCAAACGGGGATGCAACATCACCTTGACAACAAGGCGGTAAACTTTACGCCGGCAATCTTGCCTCACCAATACGATCGGCCCGACCCACCTTATATAGAAATTGGCATAATATTTCAAGGGGAGTTTTTAAACATAGAGTGGTCTCCAAGTAAGTACAGTGTTCTCCAGGGGAAGACCAAGCAAGCAGACTTCGCGACTATCAATGGGGTCTGGTCTAGGTCGGCTCCGCTGCGTCGCCAAATGACATCGTGATAGCTCAAAATGGAGTTTTGGTTGGCTAGGAAACAGATATGTGAAAACGAAACGAAAAAAGACGCGTACGGCAGGAAAGGAAATAAAACAGGGGTTGGATAAAGTTGTGGCCACTCCGACAAGCATGGGAGGGATAGGAAAAACAAATATCTGCGGTGTCGAGCAGTGACGAACCAGACAATAGGTGATATATATGGACGGAACGCAGCGGTTGAAGAAGTTAACTTCAATAAAGCTTGGTGTTGGGCTAGTTGTTATCTATACATAATGTAACAATAGCGCTGAACTTAACTCGACGACGACAGGATCTACCGCATCTACCGTTTAGCGCATCTACCGTTTCGTGTGTCCTTTTTCTTGATCCTGTCGTCGTCGTGTTAAGTTTAGCGCTATTGTTACATTATCTTTAGGTTGAAGAAGGCCCGACCCAGCTGTTCCCTGTTATCGCATCGAGTTGGAAAGAGGGGCGAAATGAAGCAAGAAGTGAGCTAGGGAACGGAGATAAAATTGTACCTATATGGCGAGAGAGATTGCGACACTGCAGGCTACAAGCTGGGGTGGCCGCAATGAAGGACGCCAAATGGAATGGCTGTCGAATCACTGCTAGTAAAAAATGAACACAGCTGCCTCGGCAGGATAGCTGTGGCCCCTCTCACTTTTTTATCTTACAGGCTCAATCACACGTATTTTAGGTCAAAAAAAGTTTTGGTATGATGCGGTGGATTGGAACGTGTATAGCCTTCATCTTGCTTTCATATCTTTTTTCAAGGCTTGCGGTATAACCTGGGGGCCAGCAACATATTTGTGTGTGTGTTTTTGCTAGAAATTGCCCTACGGCATAAGAAACGTTTTCAAAGATACAACACTGCACCCTTTTCACGCAATAATTCAAGAGACTGGTGCTTGGGCCCCCATATCCAGGGATAATATGTTGGGATCTCCCAGGATAGAACCCTGTGCCTCGGAGGTGTTGCGTAAGGGTGTTTCTAAGACTTGGGAAAGTCCACAACAGGTGTTCACTGTCAGCTCTTGATGCGAGAAGTACACAAAAAGGGAAGGTGTCCGCAAGCGGCGCGTGATAGCGGGTAGGCCAAGCGCGGGTAACTGGTGTGGATGATGCCACCCCAACTCGAAGCCTCCGCTGCACGACCTCCTTCCACGGAGCGAGCCCACTTGGGAGGTCAGTTCCACATGGTGGAAATAGAACTCGTGGGGCACAGCCGACGGTTTCCTTTTCCACCAACAGTTCTTCTATAATGGATACAGGAAGAAGTGGTAGAGGCCGTGGCAGGACTCTGTGGCAGGCGCGATCCGCCGCTGTGTGGGCAGGAAGCATTCCCCGGCGAATCCACGAAACGCGGACAGGGCATGGATAAATGTCCATAATCACGTGAAAGAATACGGCCAGGCTTCTACAACGCGAAAAGCGGCGGAAATCCCTAATCGCTGTCGTTGAGTCAGTACAAACATCCTACTTGACCTCACTAGTCAACGTCGATGCAAGCGCGTGCATACCATCCCGAGTGGCAGTAAGTTCTGCTAGCAGGCTAAGGAGCGCACGGAGTGTATCGTACGTGCAGCTTTGATTTAGGTCAATGGGAGATGGACACGTCAAGGCCATAATGACGAAGCAGTCTTATGCTCCGGCGTCCAGGAAAGCCTGGACGACCAGCGGTTGCGTCGCACGCTCCCAGTCAGGGGCATGAAGGACGGCGTCTGGAGGCCGGTCAAGGCCAGAAGTACGGACATTTGTTTTTGCCAGAGGCTTGTTGTCCGTCACCTCATGGCACAGCCAGGGTGGCCTCGTGGCGGAAAAGGCTGTAATCGTATCAGGTGGCTTGCCCATATACGCGGCGGGAGCTGCTGCCTCTGGAACAAGTCCACGTTTTAGCAGACGTGCAAAACGACGCCGGTATACATGATTTCATCTAGCGTGTTTAGCTGAGCTTCTGCTTCTGCGAAGGAAAGTTTGACATCCATCTCAATGCAGCCGTACGGCTACAAAGGAAATCTGTGCAGCTTTTCCAGAAACTTCGCAGTTGAAGAAAAAACTCGTCCTGGTCCAGGGTTCGAACCCGGGACCACCGCTTAACCGGGGCAGACGCTCTAGCAACTGAGCTAACCAGGTAGGTAGTCGTTTGCAGCGAGAGAGCGAATTTATCAACAACTCGAAGTATAGGACAGGTGAAAAGTAAACTCATACGAGTGTATTTTTGTCGTATACTTTTACGCAATAGGCAACATCCTACTTTGTCAAGCCATCTTTGCGTACCATTAAAGTGCCACACAGAAACTGTCTCGTGTTTATGGGGGGCCCCCTTAAACTCAAGTAACTTTATCAATCGATGGTAGAATTGATAGGCCGGTGATGACAATTACATGTGCGGACGCTTTTTGAGAGAACGTGGAGCTGAGTGTTTTCTCTCCTAGGACCGATGTATTTTTCATATGGCACAAGGAATTCCTTAGTTTGTGGAAGAATTCTTTATGCCCGCTACCTAACACCTCACAATTCATTAAGGTTAAGATTCTTGTATTGAAACCTTAACCTTGACGTCAACTGTACGCCTAATATGTGGCACCATCCCTAAGCTTGACAGTTCATTACCGGTTATATTTCCCCGTTCAACGCCTTAATCTAGGCTTCACATTTACACGTAATGTATGAAGTCGCTTTTCGGAAGCATACATTTTTATGTTACACCAACGGTCCCCTCGTGTTCAGATGCTTGTCTACTTCGTCAAGAAGCTTTGAATTACTTTGTGGAATATTATCGTAGACAAGGCATCACTCTTAAAACAGAAACATCACTTCCTATAATTTTGGGGATTTTCTAGTCACTAGGCTACATAACCCCGCCTCACTTCTCGTAGACGAAGGCTATTCCTGTATTACCCTTCGTAGCGTCTGTGAGCGTAAATATTTTGCTTGTCTCGTTGGCTGACGTATGCCATCTAAGTTTTAAGGGCTCTTCAGTGTCCGTGGTTTGCCCCCTTGAATGTTCGTGCACATAAAATCCCTCCCCATTCTTTTTTCCATATGGAGTGTTGGTGATTTGGCGGGTAGTCGTCTTGTGTCGTGCTCCTATGGCCCGCTTGGCCCACTTGGAGCCCCATCTGGCGGTAAATGGCCATGGCCATTCACAAGCAGTCATTACGGGAAAGCAGTTTAGTCAATTGGACGTCAGCGTCGTTGGCGTAATTCCTCCCAAGCACGCTCTGTACTTGTCTGGTGGACCGGTCCGCTTCACAGGAAGCAATTTTCTGGCCACTACTTCACCAGCGTTGACCATTAACATTCTTGTGATTTTGGATCTACGAAAATGTTCGCTGATGACACCAACTAATTGGTACGTTTCGTATCGCGCGCGGATTTCACAGCATGATTGTGGGCTTTATATCACAGATGTTGGTTCTTTACGGACCCTCGGCTACTTAGCGATGTCCTGTCTTGTTAACTTTAACAACCGTGGACTTCATATTTGACTTCATTTGTAACTTAAGTTGAGGAAAAAAGAATAATTTTACGACCGATTCGTCACAACCTAATTGAAGCTAATTCATTTTTTATTTTACTTTTAAATTGTTTTGCAATGGTCCGAGTTTCGGACTAACGACCAACATCGTATGGGAAGCACTTCTGCTAGATTCAATGTGATTTCTCACATGGATCTGCTTGAACTTTTTGCTGGTCAAAGACAAAGTCAAAGAAATTTATTAAAGGGCGTTCGAAAATATACATATAAACAAACTACAGACAAGGGTCCAAAAGTCAGTGACTGTACCGGGACCCTTGATAAATTAATAACCGACGTAATAATGACAATAAACTTTGGCAGCCAATATATCAGTACAGCAAAATAACGCGCTCCAAAAAATAAGAAAGTGTACTTTTGTTTGCAGTAAACAATCAAAACAGAAAATAATTCATCAGTGAAAAAACAAGGCGTCATATCCAAGGCCGTCATATCAAGTAATGCAAAACCATTAACCGGACAAAAGCTGGTCCTTCAGGGATGAGTTAAATGACGACATGCAGATAATTAATTTCACTGCATGTGGTAAACTCTCCCAAATGGATATTCCAGAGCACGTTGCAGTGATTTTGCCGTAATTAGTTTGAACACGTGGTATTAAAAAGTTCCCATTTGATGCAAACCTTGTACTGTCGTGGTTTAATAAAAAGGTGGGTTTGATAAAGTTAAAAGGCAATCGGAAACACAACGACTTGAAAAATATAATCCTGAATTATAATGAAAAAACATCTTAACCGATAACAAGTTATAATGACGCAATGAATCTTGGGTGTAACATTGAGGATGGCTAGCGGTGATAATGTGAATGGATTGACTTTGGATATGTTGCACTGATTAAATGTGACGATATGTGTTTTCCCAGGCTACGATCCCGTAATTTAAATGTCTGTGAACGAAAGAAAAATAATGTGAAAAGAGGGCACCATGTGAAAAATACGGACGAGCTTGAATTAGGGCCCGAATATCATGAGGAGCTTTTTCTTGACATGACTGATATAGAAACAAATTTTAGGTTAGGGTACAGTAAAACACCAAGAAAGGAAACAGAGTGGCAAACAGCAATGAGATTAGGGCCGCGGGTTAAAGACGGAACTCCTGGTATTTGCCTTTGACTGGATTTAGTCATCATATACTTACTGCTTTCAGGGTTAATGTACTTGAAGTCAAGGGTAGGACGGAAGCCCGTCTGGTCGGGATGCATTTTGGCGAGTCAAAAAACTTTGCGAAGCGCCTGCGGCAACATCGAAATGTTGCAAACAAGAACCACGTGTCGACAAGCGCCCTTGCCGAGCACTGCGATACCACATCACACACAATCAACTGGTCTGCTGCACGTGTTCCTCGCAAAAGAAAGGAAAGCTACCTCACGCCTGGAACTGTAATCACTTCACATACAGACGACGGAACACACGCTGAATAGGAATGCCGGAGGAGGAGGAGGAGCAGGAGGAGGAGGAAAAACTTTATTGTGAGCCAGGTGATGTGGGAGTGGCTCCTCAGTCCAGGAGACCATGGGACGACCTTGCTGTCTCAGCCCTGGACACCAGGAGTTGCTGTGCATCCAAGCTGGCGCTGGTCGTCAGGTTCTCCCACAGCTCAGGAAGGGGAAGGGAAGTGGGTAAAGGAGGGAGGGCTGGGTTGTGTGCGCACCCCAAGATCATGTGTATGAGGCTACATGGTTTAGGGCAGAATTTACATGTGGCAGAGTATTGGGTGGGGTACATCCGATGTAGCCAAGTTGGGTGAGGAAAGGTGTTTGTTTGAAGCCTCCGGAGTATTACTTCTTCTGTTTTAGTAAGATGCGGGTGAGGAGGGGGAAAATGTTGTCTTGATGTGCGGTAATGTTGGGTGATGTCTTGAAATGTGAGCAGGGGAACGAGACTTGGTGGTTCCTCAGAGGCCTGGGAGGAGAGTTCGCAGGCTTGTCTATGGGCAAAATTATTACCCGTTAGTGAGGAGTGTCCCGGGGTCCACACAATGTCGATCTTCCTGTTGGGGGCGTGTTGAGCCAGGAGGTTCTGCGTAGTTGAGGCCACGTAACCCGATAAAAAGCTGCGACAGACGGCTTGACAGTCCGTAATTAGAATTGTGGCGGGTGTTTGAGTGATGGCGAGGGCCACAGCAAATTCTTCCGCGGCCCAGGTAGATGTGGTCTTGATTGAGGCGCAGGTGATGATCTTGTCTTTAGTGGTTGCTACGGGTAAGTAATGGGACGGATTGGAGTAAGGGCTGGCATCTGTGTGCAAAACGTTAGGATTTCTTCCGTAGATTCGTTCTTGGGCTTGGCTACGGGCGTGTCGACGACCGGAGTGCAAAGTGGGATGCATATTTTGAGAAGAGGGCGGACACGAATGGATTGACGCCAATTATGGGGAAGAGGTTTTCTGTCCGTGGTTTGAGGAATTGACATTTTGAGCTGCTGTAAAAGTGCCAGTCCTGTTGGTGTTTCAGTTAGACGGAGACGTTGACTGGAAAGATGACCTTCGATGAGTTCCGTGACCGAGTTGTGAATGCCTAATTGGAGCAGTTTAGTTGTCGCGGTGGACATAGGAAGGTTAAGAGCTTTCTTTATAGCTTTGCGGATGAGGCGATCAATGGCTTCCGTGTCACTTTTGCTGAGAGTGAGGTAGGGGGCGATGTAGATGACCCGTGATATGAGGAAGGCGCGGATAAGGCGGAGAAGGTCTTCCTCCTTCATGCCGCGATGACGATTGGAGATGCGACGAAGCATGTGGGTAATTTGAGTGAATACTGTGTTGAGCTTGAATAATGTCTGATCATTCCGTGTATTGGCCTGGATTGTAACACCAAGTATCTTGAGTGAAGGTCTGGGACGTATAAGCTGACCATCGAGGGTAATTTGAACTGATTCTTTGTTGGATGCAGGTGGACTTTTCCGTACAATGATGAGGTCAGATTTTTGAGGGGAACACCGAAGGCCAATTGATGAGGCATATTGGTTTACAGTGTCAGTGGCTTTTTGAAGGGTATCTTGAATTTCACCTAAAGAACCCGTGTCAGTCCAAATGGTAATATCATCCGCATACAGTGCGTGATGAACACGGGGGATGGCTTTAAGCTGACGAGGGAGGTCTAGGAGAGCGATATTAAAAAGCAAAGGTGAAAGAACAGAACCTTGAGGAGTGCCTCGATCTCCTAGATTGATGGGATCAGATTTCACATCGCCTGCTTTGAGGATCGCCTGTCGGTGGGTGAGAAAATCGGCAATGTAGGAGTAGGTACGCAAGCCGCAGCCTGTTTCGTTGAGACGGAAGAGGATGGCAGAATGAGAGACGTTATCGAAGGCTCCCTTTAAGTCCAATGCAAGAATTGCACGAGGTGAATTTCGGGAGGCTGGTATAAGAATTTCTTCCTTTATGCGAAGAAGGATGTCTTGAGTGCACAGATGTTTTCGAAAACCATACATTGTATTTGGGATGAGATCCTTGGCTTCTAGGTAGGGTTGTAGACGTCGGAGTAACATGCGCTCCACTAATTTACCCACACAAGATGTTAAAGAAATAGGACGAAGGTTGTCCAGATGGGGGGACTTGTTAGGCTTCGGGATAAAGCGGATCTCTGCTGTTTTCCATTGTGGGGGAAGTTTTCCGGATTTCCAATGGGCGTTAATATGCTGCAGAAGTTGTTCCATTGAGGCGTCATCCAAGTTGGCTAAAAGACGATAGGTAACGTGATCCGGGCCCGGGGTGCTGTTTTTGTTGCATTCGGAGAGAGATGTTCCGAGTTCGTAAAATTGAAAATCTCGATCAAGGTCCGGATTTGGCTGGCCTGTGTAGGGAGGGGGAGTGAAATTTCTGGCTGTGTGGAGGTATTTATTTTCCAAGGAACGCATGAGTGCTTCAGAAGAGCCATTGAAAGAATGAAGAGTTTGGGTCAATGCTCGATGAGAAGCGCTCCTATTGGTTTGGGGGTCGATGAGATGCCGGAGCAGGTGCCAAGTTCTTTTGGTTGTCAGAGTACCTTGGAGGCTGTCACACAGCTGTAACCAATTTTCTTTGGAAAGGTGGTTGGCGTACTCTGTTGCTTGTTGATTTAGAAGAGCGATTCGGAGACGCAGTTTATCTGCCGCCAATCTAAGCAAGATGCCTGCGCAGCGTTGTGAAACGTGCTTAAGGCAATTATTTCCCTTCAAGATTTTATTGTGACCAAGGTTTCCGTGTGGAATCCGAGACTTTAAATTCTTTTAAACTCTAAAAAACTTGTGGTCGGCGCCCTGGTCGTTCTTCTTCAGGGTTAATGTACAAGTAATAAATCCCGGCCCCAGTTTGCGATATTCAGGAGTTCAGTGTTTAGCTTAGATGTAGGGTCTGTGATGGATTTGTCTGAAGATGTTATTGTGGTATCGTCAGCGTATAAAATACAATGTCATGAATTCAAACAATTTGAAAGATATTTAATGCATGTTAAGAACATCAACGGCCCAAGTATGGACCCCGGGGGCACACCTTGATTAGTAAGATTGGCGTCAGAAAATATACCATTCCCGTACAAAAGGTACTCTCTATCAAAAACGTAGTATTGTAGAAAAGTTAGCGCCGGGCCAGTTGCCCCATAGCTTCGAAGCTTTGTAAATAAGATTTTGGGGTTTAATGGTGTCAAAAGCCTTTGCGAAGTCCAGAAATACTGAGCCATCAATGTAGCCATTATCGATAAAATGTTTTATGTGATCAATTTACAAAACTGAGGCTAAACCAGTTGAGCTTCCAGAACAAAAACCCAATTGACATAGTTTTAATGGGTCAAATTTATCTAGATACTAGGTTAAACACTTAGCAATTTCTGAATAACCTCACTGAAGGAAGAAAAAATTGAAATCAACCGATAATTGGAGATTGAATTTTTGTCACCTTTTTTATACACCGGAATGACCTTAACGGGTTTCTACCCACACAAAAAAAAGATGAGTTCTGAAAAAGAGAATAATTAAATTACTAATAGGTTCACATATCAAATATGCGGCAATTTTTAAATGACGTACTCATATATTTCTAATCCCGTACTTGTGGTTTTTAAGCGGCGAATTCTTCGAAATACTTCTTCAGATGTTGCAGCTAACAGAAAAAAAATGAACATGATGGACGAGGCAAATATGTTTGATAAATTTCCCTTTGAGGTTTGTCAAGTACCCTAAAAAATAGGCGCTGAAAGGATTGGCTATGCAATTAGGCTGATTGTATGTTTGATTATTGAAGTAACTTTTATCTGTGGTCTTCAGAGCAAAGGGCGGCTTCAAAAATTCGTTCAAGAGCTTCCAAGACCTTGCACTTTGGCACGTACGTACTTTCATACAAATGTAAACTGTACTTTGAGGTAAACCTTTTCTTTTGCTCTTTTTATATACCGGAAGTCGAAGCAGGTTGTTACAACTCACTTTTGATATTCCCCACCAATACACATATTAGTTGTTTCACTTTCCTTTTATAACTTGATATGGTGAACGGTCCGCGGTCAACCAAAGCTGACTGTAACCGAATTCGTAATGGCAGGCGAACTGCGTCAGTGGCTGATTGTTTTCACTGTTTTGTTGATGCATCGATCAGATTTTTTATTATTTCTTTAGTTATTCGCGCGAGGGTGCTTAATTAGGTGAACCTTTGCGATTGCGTCACTTCATTTTAAGATTTTATTTTTATAGTTTTTGTATTTTAGTTTTATATGACTGACGATGCTTGCCAGATGTGGCTGTCAATAACCGAATCGGGTGAGTTTTTGTTGTATTATTCTTTGTTTTCTGTTTGTTTTTTATAATAATATACATTTACACTTCTAGGACGATTAAGTGTCCTAGCTTCGGCAATTACGTATTCTAGTGCAGTACATAGTTTTAGTAGTCAGCAGAGAATTTTACAAGTTCTAAATAGTCCATTTGGGCACTGTTTTCTAGCCCGTCTTGTGTAAATTTTTGCAGTGGTGTTTTTGTTTTTTGTGTGTGTGTGTTCGGGGCCTGCACGCGATTGTAGATGGAGGACGAAGGTAAGGTCTGTGAAAACTTTAGTGACCATCATATATATCACTCACGCGAAACATGGTACGCCACGAAAATAGAGAAGTGCAGGCAGATTTTTGCGCTATGCTTGCTTGTCCGAATAGCTGAAAGCAAAATTTATGACGGCGAAGGAAAATGATGAAAGATGGAGCGGCAGCCCGGTGCCCTCGTGAGCGTAGGGACGAGGGGAAGGAAAGAAAGAGAGCGAGAAGAAATCTTCAGTTATCGAACAGAGGCTGAAAGAGCCTTCGAAGAACAACCACCCCGAGATATTTTCGTACAGCTGACATTGGATGAGGTGCGAGAAGACGAGTTACGAACCTCGTCCTGATTTTCAGCGGCCCGGACGCGTGCACATAAAATAACAAAACGATTTTTTCGCCGACGCTGTTGAGTGCGCATCGGGCTTGACTTCGAGAGAAACACGTGGCTTTCATAATTCAATGTCTGCCCGCTGTTGCCAACGCGAGCATCGATCTATTTGCGGATACAGAAGCTCGTGTGCTCCGACACGGCCATGGTGATCGACTAACGAGCGATGACGCTATCTAAGCGCTAACAACTACCTCAGAACAAGCACCGCGTGCTTATGGATACACTAAGAGGCCCTCTGTGAACAAGGGGCTTTTAGCATTTTTTTGCTCCTTCATTTTCTCATCCGTCTGTGGGTATAGGTTGGGTCTAGCTATACGGGCGCAATCACGATGCTTACGTGATGCTGAACCAAGGAAATAAGATATAATGAGATATAAAGTTAAAGGCCATGAGAATAAGGCCTTGATTTATCGAGACGAATTGAATAAGCAAGGCTGAATGTCAGACGTATATACTTGCAGATTCTCGGTGCTGCGCGTTTAGAGCCCTGGAGAGTTTCAACAAATAAGAAGTCGACCGCTACGGCGGAAATTGTACGTTCGGCTATTTCAACAGCGTACTAAACCCCTCTGTCATGGCCCCCGTAATTTTTATCAACTATAATAATGCAAAAAGGAAATAAAAGTACTCGCGGTTAGTAGAAGAGGCCGCCTAGCAAATCGCGATGGTTCTCGTATTAGTGTTACGTTTACTACATCCTTTTTACATCACCATTATTTGTTTTTATGGAATTTGGCGAGCGCATCCTGACCGATTTGACTGCGCAGGACCGTTTTGAGTATTGGGAAACGACGCAAGATGATGATGCAAGGTATAGATGGGGATGACAATTATGTCATAATACAATAGGCATAGACTTACGGCTCCGAAATTCCGTGAAGAGGGTAGGAGTTACAGAAATGTTAACCTTCCCATGGCGTATAATGTGCTATCCTGCATGTAGGAACAGGGATAATGGGCAGAAATAAGAGATGTGAAAAATGGAGGTGAAATGCAGAAGCAGTGCAAACACAGTTATGGCCAGGGCTAGCCCAGGCAGCACAAGACCGTACGGCCTAACTCAACCCGGTGTACTTTGACCGGTGATTTTCTGGCCGGACTTTTTCTGGCAGACATGTTAGGCCCGTGTCCAAATGTGGGCCTTTTGGCCTATACGGCCGTACTCTCATGACTATCCAACGGCCAGTGTCCGTTGGCCAGTCGACCGGCTTACGTTCATACGGCCAGATTCCAGCCGTAGGGCTCCGGCCATTCCAAAGCCACCCGTGTGCGGCCGAAGTACCGTCACCGGAGGACAGCCGAGATGCGACTCCAGCTGGACTAAAGCTCCCGGAAGTTCGGCCATGCTACGGGCATTGGAGTTCAGCCACAGTACATTAACTGTACTAGGGCACTAGTCGATCGTGTTCAGTGAATGTCACTATAGTGCCCTTTGTGCTACAGTCTTTTGTTCAAGTTCGTCGTGTTCAGAAAGCGTAAGAGAGTCTTTGTCGTCTTGTGGGCTGATGACGTAGAATGCCGGTGACGCAAGATGTGCTTTTCAGAGAACGGCCGCCGAGAGTCTATGCTGCACCGGCGCACAATCTAATAGGCTGCAAAATCGCCTCTTCTAAACAATGTGGTCGTTTATTCATAAGCTACTGCAATTGGGTGGCTCAACCGGGCGCATGTGGTACTGATAAGCTTTTAACATTAGATGTGCGCGTACTCAGAGTTTCAGATCCACTGCTATCACTCTGATGTGTACGATGCAAGGCAGCTGTCGACTGACTGACCCGCTTATTGTTGTTTATGCCAGGCTTGCAAATCAAAGGAAGCGCCACTTCGTTGACTCAGCGACGCTTGGCTGCACAATGATGTTCAGTTGATCGAGAAATAAAACGCGATCACGAAAAAATAAACCAGACCACACAAAGCGCGCGGTTTCTTTCCATGCAGGTTGAATTGACACGTGGCCTAATTAGAATAACATAGTTGGGAAATGTTTCTTTGCAAATATGCCAGTAGCGCACCATTGTTTGACGTCCACAAATAGTAGTTTTAAATTTTGCGTGCTATATGGTTGATACTTTCATGTTCTCACTTCATTTGTTCATCACTGTATGTAAGAAAACTAGCAGAACGTGGGCTTAGCAATAAGCAGCACATTCTAGCTATTATCCTGCAAATGGAGGCACACTCTTGAATATGAAGTTTAGGCTGTCGTCGGCGTGATTCGAAAGCACAAAGGGGAATATGTCGTCCGCTGGCTTTAAAGAGAAAAAAAATGTTCATTACGGTAAAGTGGCGCTTTGGGAGTGTTTGTTAAAAACATAAAACCCAGTTACTGGTAAAGTGGGAGGAAAGTGACAGTAAGGAACAAGCTGAAAAAAATGAGGGCTGGACTAAACATTTTGAGAGGCGTTTTTGAAGGACAGTCGTTTTCTTTTTTTGAAAAAAAAAAAATACTCCGTATTGTCTCGCCACAAAGACTGCGGTTTCTTTTTATCGCCCTGAGATTGTTCTCCTCATAACGAAAACAACAACAAATAAGTGCGATGAGACTAGCGCGTGGCGCTCCTCTTTTATGTCGACGTTGAACGGAAGTTGCCAGCGGGGCCGGATATTAGCGCTAGAAAGAGCGACGGATGAATGGCTTCAGTAGTGGAAGTTGCGCAAATTTTATGCAACGCCACCACAGTCAGCGTTAACAGCACAACTAAGCAAGGCTGATATTGCTGAGAGGGGGATGATATATTTTAGGCAAAGTGTCACGAACGCAGGTAAAAGCAACATACGTAGCAGCGTGAGGCCCTGTTACACTGGCGGAGGAGTCTTCGAACCGGGCTCCATCGCCTCCGTCATAGTGGACGAGCGGCGATCAGGAGCAGCTGCCGCGGTGGCGACGGCAAAGAGCCGAGAGCAAACCTGACTGGTTTGCTGCATGGAGAGGGATATGAAAAGCGACGGTACAGAAACAGCATGGGGCCGACGGGCAGGGCGGCGCTCTTAGCACAGCCCTAAATGTCGAGTGACTGAGCCACCAAGAGGGTTAAATTTGTGCACATAAGCGGCAACGGTTTTGCCGCCTTCGCCGTGCTTTTGCACTCGGCCCAAAGAGAGTACAGACGCACAAGAACACTCTTTTCCGGGATCATGAGGGATGGCAACATTGAGTTTGAGGTATTAGAGAGGGGAGATAGGAGATTTTGGTGAGCAGAGTCTGCTTGCAGGTTCCAATCTCTACACGCCCCCGCTTGTTCCGGATTTTGAAACCGCACCGGGCATGAGTCACTGCAGTGAGCGTCCGCGCGGCGGAAACGCTACTGCGCGTCACAGCTTGTTTGAGAAAGGTGGCTTTACCGCCAGGAACACAAAGCTTCCCCACATTACACCACACTTTTAGCAAGCGCGCACAGGGTAGCGGCGTGCTGAGTCGCAACAGCCCTTAGACACTTTCTGGCCCGAGGTGCTTCCCACATCTTCCAAATTTTTATGTCCTTTGCATTTCCCCTACGATAAACCTTTCCCAACTCGAACAATTATAAGCAAATTATTTGAGCGCCGTATAGTTACTGGTGACGCAAAATTCTAATAGAAATCTATCTGCCGAAGCATTCAATGCCATTGAAAGCGTGAGATGACTCGTAGAGATTTCAGCATGTTCAGTGTTCGACTGTTGTGTATGAGATACAGAATTTAGATGATGCTGCGAGCATGAAAGCCGCCAGATGCCTCCTTAGGCAGCTGCTGCTCTTGTGTGGTATACAGAGCTATATAGATGTAACTTAGAAATAAAAAAATATTATCTCTGTGGAAGGATTTGAAGAATATTTCTAGTCTCTTATATCCCAAAATAACGTGACTTATAAACGGCGTTCACGTGACCACTGGCAGCTGTCTACAGGATGCCATGTCAGCACGACACGAATACCTTTGCAGTAATGATCACCGCCAAAATCCCCGGGGAGCGTGCTTCGGCTGAGGATCTAGAAATGGCGAACAAACGCATCATTATAAGACTTCTCACAAAGTCTTCCCCGCTTTAATGAAACATTTTTACCGCGTGTTCAGTCGCATATGCAGTCACAAGGAAATGGGAAGATAGCAGATACATAACACATTGTCTGGATATATCAGTGTAACCCAGACCAATCTGAACCATAACCTAGGGGTCTCGGAGGGGGGCTTATTGGTTGCTGACACACTCAGGCCCAGAAGTTCTTGGTCCAGTGAACTAGGCTGGAGCGTTCGGGCATTGCGGTCCCGATATAGGGACGCCCCCTAGTATTTACAGCCCCCTATGGGCCTCTTCTCGCATTACTGTAACAAATACTTTTCATCCCCACCTATCTGGTGTCTCCGACATCCTCGGATGATGGGGAACTTTTAAGTGCGGAGCAATTTAGGGGCTCGCCTAGTGGTCGTAGCTCGCTGTGACGCGTAACGCATAACGCTTTACTAGATGTCAGGCGGCGCAGCGATATAACGGATCCGTAGCTCGGCGTACCGTCATAGCGGCGGCCCGCAGGGGCGCCTTGCGTTTCAAGGTGACGGTAGTGGCGACACCGCGGACCCCGAGCCCATGTGGGTTGGACCCACCCACGCCCTCGGCTGTGCGTGGCTTTGCCGTGTCCGGGGAAAAGGGCATCCTGGTGGTTGAGCCAAAGCCAGGGTTGTTTTGGACCTTCATGGCCCCCTGGCAGAGGCAACACACCACTTCGGCCCCCGCTTCCCGTAGACGGTGCCCCCAGTTTGACCCGACCTGGGGGGAATCAGCCAGTCGCCTTTTCCTGTCCTCTTCTTCATTCTTTTGCTTTCCTATCGTCTTTCCTAACCCTGTCCTGTCATCTCCTTCCTTCTTTGCTTCCATGCTTCTCCAGGCGGCGAGGGTTAACCCTGTGCAAAGACATCACTCTTGATTTCAAGCATAGGGTTATAGTGGCAAGGTACGGTTAGCGTGTGCTGAAAAAGCCACGTTCCCTTGTTGGGCTCGGTGGTGGGCGACCGGCCTTGCCACCGAACACATACTTGTTGTATGGCATCTTCAAATCCCTTTTCCATGAATCGCTCTCTTAAAAGGGGGCGCACCGAGGCAACCACCTTCGAATTTTCTCTCTCAAAGAAGCAGGAGTGTTTTCCACGCTTTCACGTGATGCACTCGGAAAATGAGAACACAACAATGAGAAAGATGTCTCCATTTCTTGTGTCCAAATGTCTGTCGAACCTCATTGGGGCTGGCTACAAGGCACAAAAGATGTCCAATGGCGACCTGCTGATTGAAGTTAAAGATAAGACTCAATGTGACAAGCTCCTCAAAGTTGACAAAATTGGTGACACCGCTGTTACGGTCAGTCCTCACCGCTCCATGAACACCGTGCGTGGTGTTATAAGTGAAGCAGACCTCCTAGACCTTACTGAAAATGAACTCCTTGAAGGCTTCCATGAGCAAAATGTCATCAAAGTTCAGCGGATAGTCATCCGCCGTGAAAACAAAGAAATCCCTACCAAACACATTGTTCTCACCTTTGGCACAACGGTTCTCCCGGAGACCGTAGAAGCTGGCTACGTGAAAATCCGAGTCAGACCTTACATCCCCAACCCGCGCCGGTGCTATACTTGTCAGAAATTCGGCCACGGATCACAGAGTTGCAGGGGTAAGCAGACATGTGCAAAATGCAGCAAAACCGACCATGTGTCGGAAAGCTGCACTGCCCCACCACACTGTGTCAACTGCAGCGGTGACCATGCTGCATACTCACGCTCATGCCAGCAATGGAAAAAAGAAAAAGAAATCATTGCGTTGAAAGTAAAAGAAAACATCTCTTACCCCGAAGCACGCAGGCGTCTTGCTATCACGCATAAGATAGCATACGCCGACGTGGCGCGTCAGGGGGCGGCGCCACGTGCGGCAACTGTCCAATCAGGGACCTCGTTGAGAGGGCCTGAGGAGACATCTTCAGCCCCCCAGGTGCAAACAGCGACACCGGCTGCACCTCAAGGAAATGGTGGCCCGAAAACGGCCAATGTGTCAGCTGCAGCCTCGCGGTCTGCACAGCTGACTAACACCACTGAGACGGTTGTAACCTCACAGGAGAACCGGAGGCCAGCCAAGGCCCCAGGTCTCAAACCGTCAACAAAGAAGCCTTCTTTGGAGGCTATGGACACAAGTGAGCCATCCTCTGCGTCAATCACGCCGAAGGATCGCCACAAACCGCTGGAGCGTACGAACTCCCAGGAACTGATAAAAAAAGCAGAGCTCCCTAAGGTGTCTCCTACTGGAAAAGGCTCTGGCAGCTAACAAGCTGAGCCTGTCTTTAGTTACAAACTTCTCAATACTAGCAATGGCTTTTTGTAGTGTACTGCAGTGGAACTGCAGGGGGCTTCTGAAAAACTTGGATGATGTTAAAGAGCTGCTCTGGGAGCATGCACCTCTGGCAGTGTGTCTCCAAGAAACCCACTTAAGCAGCAAACACACAGACTTTTTACCCCAGTACATCACATACAGAAAGGACAGGCAAAACACCAACCAACCATCGGGTGGTGTGGCTATTATCCTTCAAAGGTCAACCACAGCTAAGGAAGTTAAACTCAGGACTGAACTAGAGGCTGTAGCTGTGAGAGTTATATGGTTGCAGCGACTAATAACAATTTGCTCCATTTACATTCCCCCAGACAAGCGACTACAGAAATCTGAATTTGAAAATCTAATGGACCAGCTGCCAGAACCGTACATAATAGCAGGAGACTACAATGCCCATCATCCTCTCTGGGGCTGTGAAAACTACGATTCAAGAGGGCGAATGATAGAAAAATTGCTAGTCTCCACTGGAGCTTGCATACTGAACAAAAAGAAGCCCACATACTTTAGTCCCACACACAAAACATCCTCATCAGTTGACTTAGCTCTCTGCACTGCTACTCTCTTCCCACTACTGGACTGGCACGTCCTGGATGACCCTTATGGAAGCGACCACTTTCCAATCGTGCTGAAAGAGAAGGTAGTGTCGACACATGGGCAGAACAGTGTACCACGATGGAAGATGGGGTCTGCTGACTGGAAAACGTTTCGACAGCTCACCTGTCTTCCACGTGACTATCTAGATTCACTGGACATCGACAGCGCACTTTCTTTTATCGAAAAGCACATAATTGAAGCTGCTAGTGAATGCATCCCACAAAGTTCTGGTAACCCAAAAAGAAAGCCGATTCCTTGGTGGAATGAGGACTGCCAAAGTGCTAGGAAAAAACAAAATGCAGCATGGCGCCTCTTCCGTAACTCTCCCACGACTGAAAACTACATAAACTTCAAACGCATCAAATCCCAATCGAGAAGAGTGAGACGGATAGCAAAAAGTGAGAGTTGGGAGAAGTACATAGAGGGCATTAACTCTTACACCGACCAAAATAAAGTATGGAATAGGATACGCAAGTTGCAAGGGCAGCAGACTTGCCCCCGCCCTCTAGTTGATAATGCTGGTGGCACTCTGGAAGATCAGGCGGATGCACTGGGAGCATACTTTGAGTCGGTTTCAAGTGCAGCACACTACTCAGCCAAGTTTCTTAAATTGAAACGTAGGGAAGAAAAACTGCAACTTCATCGTAAATCACCTCCAAGTGAGGCATATAATGCTGAGTTTTCTATTGCTGAGTTTGAAGCTTGCCTAAACACACTTGGTAAAGCAGCACCTGGACCTGACAATATCCACTATGAAATGATCAAGAACTTGCACCCAGAAACTCAACTTGCATTACTATCACTTTTTAATAGGATCTGGAACAATGGATATATCCCTCCAAGGCTGAAAGAGGCCATTGTTGTTCCAGTATTGAAGGAAGGGAAGGACCCAGCAGTTGCATCTAGCTACAGACCTATAGCTCTGACTAGCTGTTTGTGCAAAGTATTTGAAAAAATGATCAACCGAAGATTAATGCATTTTCTAGAAGCAAACAGGCTCCTGGATCCATTCCAGTGTGGATTTCGAGAACAAAAATCCACGCTTGACCAACTTGTGCGCTTGGAGTCCCAAATAAGATATGCGTTCGCGCATAAACAGTACTTTCTGTCTGTATTCTTTGACCTTGAAAAGGCCTATGATACTACTTGGCGGTTTGGTATATTGAGAGATCTTTGTGCCCTTGGGATACAAGGAAATATGCTAAAAACGATTGAAAGCTACCTCTCTGATAGGACATTTCGTGTAAGGATCGGCAGTACTCTGTCTAAACCATTCACACAAGAGACAGGGGTGCCGCAGGGAGGTGTGCTGAGCTGCACACTTTTCATTGTAAAAATGAATTCTCTACGCACTGTACTTCCGCCAACCATGTTTTACTCAGTGTATGTTGACGATGTGCAGATCGGCTTCAAGTCCTGCAATCTCTCCTTTTGTGAACGCCAAATTCAGCTGTCAGTGAATAAGCTGTCCAAATGGGCAGATGAGAATGGCTTCAAATTCAACCCCTCAAAAAGTGCCTGTGTACTGTTCTCGAAAAAAAGGGGCATTGCCCCTGCACCAGAAATCTACTTAAATGGACAGCCGCTTCCTGTTAAAACAGAACATAAGTTTCTCGGATTGATTTTCGACTCGAGACTCTCGTTCACCCCCCACCTGAAGCATCTGAAACTGAAATGTTTGAAGGCAATGAATGTGCTTAAGATACTAGCACACATGAAATGGGGCACTGACAAGAAGTGTCTACTACACCTGTACAAAAGTCTTGTTTTGTCCCGCCTAGATTATGGATGTGTAGTTTATGGGTCAGCCTCTAGCACTGCACTGAAAATGCTTGATCCTATCCACAATCTGGGCATCAGGTTGGCCACAGGGGCCTTCCGCACTAGTCCAGTACTGAGCCTCTATGCTGAATCAGGCTGTTGGTCTCTGGAGTACCAGCGAACTTTTATTGGTATTATTTATGCCCTGAAGGTTACGTCACAGCCCGAGCACCCGTGTGACTCCCTGATTAGAGATAACTCAAGAATGCTGCTCTTTTCAAATCGACCTTCCTTAGCTCAACCGTTTCCACTGCTGATCAATTCCATCTCTACAAAACTATCGATCTCGTTTGATGACACTCTCAAAATGACCCCAGATGAATGCGTGGCACCCTGGGATACAAGCATCATATCATGCGACACCTCATTTAGACAAGTAGACAGGAAAGGCTCACTATTGGAAGTCAAACAGCACTTCGCATACCTCCAAGACAAGTACAAGGCTGCTCAGTTTTTCACTGATGCATCGAAAACCAAATCGGCTGTGGCCTGTGCAGTTGTTGGACAGCATCTTTCAATAGCAAAAACAATGCATAAAAACACAACCATATTTACAGCAGAAGCACACGGAGTATATCTGGCTGTGGACCACATTATCACAAGCAAAACACAAAAGTCTGTTATCTTCACAGACTCACTCAGCGTTGTCACGGCCCTGTCCACAGGAAAGGGCACCAAGAATCCCACATTTACTGCCCTTCTTAAAGCTCTGTACAAAGCACACCAGCTAAATTTAGAAATTATAGTGTGCTGGGTTCCTGGCCATTGTGGCATAGCTGGCAATGAGGAAGCCGACCAGGCTGCTGCCAGAGCAGCTGAAAGAACCAGTATTGACATCACGCAAGTACCTTACCTGGATATGAAACCAGCAGTAAAACACATACTCCTTCAGCTCTGGCAGAAAGAATGGGACGGAGAAGTAAACAACAAGCTTCACTTGGTACAACCTATAATCGGCCGATCAGCTGCCAGGGAAAAAAACAGGGCCTTTGAGGTCTGGCGATGCAGACTACGAATAGGACACACACATGGCACGCATTCCTACCTCCTGACTGGTGACCAGCCGCCAAACTGTGCCAGATGTGGCGAGGGTCTTTCAGTCCTCCATGTTTTGGTTGAGTGCTCGGCCATGGAACCAGAAAGGAGACGCTATTTCCCGGAAATGTACCGTAAGAATATGCCACGGCACATTGCAATGTTTTTATCAGACTGTCCTGTGTTCGAGTTCAGCAGAGTTTTAGAATACCTTGATGATATCGGTTTTTTAAAGCAGGTTTGTTTTAGAAAGTAGCATTCTCGTCCACCTCATTACCTTGTTCATCCGTAGGGTTCTATTTACCATGGCCCTATACACCGTTAGCTCATTCCATGCCTCATCACACTCCTCACTCATCTTTTGGATCCGGCCCTTTACACCGAAGTAATTTTATGCACTATTTGCACTCATTTCATTAGCACATTTTTACCTCATCGTAGCAATGGCGCTCTTGGCCTTAGATGCCCTTGCGCCAAAAAACCCCACCAAAGAAGAAGACCGTCATAGCGGCGTCTCACAGAAGCTTCGAAAACCACGCGGCTCATATATTCATAACCGTTCGAAGCTCGTAAACCGCTGGCGCTGGTCATAGATCTCCCCGTTGTTTACCACAAAGGAAACTGCAGGTACATTTGAGGCCAAACAAACGCAATTAACTGGTAGCGCCCACGTTCATTTAGTTAGGAATGCTCGTTTGGTTGGTGTCTACGTTAGAAAGAGAAAAAAAGTGAGAAAAGGAGAAAAAAAAAGCACTGCGACGGCGGGAAATTTGAATTGCATTGGACAAGCCTCCATTCCATTCATCAAGAGAGGAGTGAGACAGGGCGGCGAAGAGCGTGATGGGTGGTAGCAGTGAGCGGATAACTGCGTTACAACCCGTTGTGGCGAATAATTCGTCTGCACTTCCGGCAGCTTTCACGCTGAATGCAACAGCTTTAAATTTTTTTGCTTGACTGTGAACCCCATCTTTTCAGAAAAACAAAAACAAAAATAAACGTGGCCACTGAAGCTGGACCGAAGCTTCATCGAGAGCGCAGTAGCTGTGTTTGAAACGTTTTGTCGACACAGTCGTCGCAGCTTCCCTTTGTCCCCCTCCGATTCGTGCACCTACGATTCTGCATGGCTTTGTGCGAACACCGGTTAAAATTGCCTGTCTTTAAGAAGATGTCCCCTTCACCGAGGTGAGAGGTGGAGAGATTGACATTGCGGCCGAGTTGATGCCCTTGATGCAGAATAGAATTCCTTTCTGTTACGGAACCGTTTTCTCCCAACACTATACATCTCCACATTCCGCAGTTCATTCAGAGCACACCCGCACACGAGAATGTTTGCATCCTCTGCTGGTGTGAACACCAAAGGTTGGAAGCGTTGACTTTTTTTACTTGCGCTGAAGATGTTGCGGAGGGCCTCAGGACGAAAACGACACTCCGCCTACAGCTCAAGGAACGTCGTCAGCGAAAGTGGAAGCCGCCTTTGAGAATCTACATCGAGTCTTCCATCATAACAGCACGGGACGCTCGCCAACCGGTCTCTCCAGCAGTCTTTGGCAAGTTCGCAACCTTGATTTTACATTCAGCCCAGTAGTGGCGCGAACGAGTGGATTATTCTGCAGCCTCCAGAGTTCGCAGTCATCTTAATGTTTGACTCGTACTTTAAGTTATACTTTTGCTGTTTTACGCCGTGTTACGCGTATGAACAAACTGGGGTAGTAGCAAGCGTTGGAGAAAGTATATGAATCAAAAAAGGAACCACGCTGTTCTGAGAAACGCCCCGGCACAAACAACGAGAGCGCATTTTCATCGATTTCACTCCTCGTCACGCTCTTGCGGACGAAGCATTTTACGAGTCGCCGTGTACGAGCAGCGGATTCGTTTTAAGTTTGTGTTGCCGCGGTGTTGTTGGCCATGGCAACATTTTAGGTCCAGCGAGTATCGACTGATGCAAGCTTCCGATCCTACACAGCCGCATGTTGGTGCTTGTGCACAATTTTTACGCTGAATACCGAGCACGTACTGAAGCAGTTCTAGAAAAAGAGTACAATATAAGAGTTCAGATCCAACACTTCCACGAATCGCGTTTCTAATTTAGATGCAGAAAACTCAATTAGGCTTGTGCCAGAAGGAAAATACGCGAGCTTGCCTAAAAAAGAACCACAGAATTTGTGTTGTCTCCCGTGCACGTAGTATTGCCGTTTTCAACAGGCACAGTTCATGGATACCCCACTCCCGAGTTCCGAGATTTTTTCCTAGATGACTTCCGCTTAAAGATGATGATGATGATGACGACAACAACGGCAAAGATTATGATAAAGATTAATATAATGATGATTATAATGATACACACCAAATATCTGTTTATTACCTCGCAATTCGGGACACTACCTTCAATAGTTGGCCGTAACGAGTGTGGAGCTTTCCCAGGAAAATGGTGAAAGAAGTCCGGAGAAACCTAAACACTTATTCAGTGTTCTGAATGCGGAAGCATTAATGTCCTCTTTAACGCCTGAGACGCTTCGCTGTTGCCCTGCGTTCTCGTTGGGCTTCGCCGTATTGTAGCACGATTGGCTTCGCGATCCGCTTCGCCTTACGCTTTTGAATAGCCTCGACCTGTGACCTACGCGTTGCGCCCCCGCTTGTTCCTGCCAACATGTGTTGGAAGGGTTGACGACGCTTGTGGATCCCGCTGCCTCTCTGTTCGCTCACGTGGCTGCGTTTTAGCGCGCAGCACTTTGGCCCCCGGTACACGCTTAGGCGGCGGCGAAGGCAAAGGGTGATGTCCCGTAACCGCGCGAGTGAACGACGCGCCCAAGGCAGAAACAAAAAGGAGGAGGAGCGTCTGGGGAAACTATGAGGGGAAGGGCGGCCCGTGCTGCTATGGCGGTATCTCCCAGCGCGTCGGCACAGCTCAGTTTCTCACTGCCTCCCCCTCGCACTTTTGCCATGCGTCGCCGCCGCGGAGCGCCCTCGGCTTCGCACTTTCGCCAGACGCCTCTTGTGTTTGTGATTCCTCCAAACAACGCGACATATGCACGTGAGGGTCAAGCACGAATTGCAACAGAGAGAGAGAGAGTTCAAAGTTTTTTTCGGCTGCTCAAGTCCGAGCCGCGAGCGCTGCGAGATAACGACAGAGTGGGCGCGCCGCCGTGCGTTTGCTAATCACGCGATCACTTCCTGAGACGCAGCTCCTATGCGCCGTGATAGAGCAGCCTGCAGTTCGCGCCGCGCGCAAATTTAGCATTATGGAGTATAGCAATTCTCAGCTGGCTTTATAGAACTTTTTTCTCTGGTAACTTAATCTGTGGTGTACTGTCATGGATGGCCACCTTTTGCTACAGCCGAGTTTACACACGCGCAATGGAACGCCTCGGGCTATGAACATCTCGTGGCCCTATAGAACACGTTGCGCTTGGGAACACTTCAGTAACACGTGGTCGAACAGCCGTTGTGCTGCCCCGTACGCAACCGTTGGACCCTGACGGCGGATGTTCCTGTTAATAAGCCATCTATTGCTTTCTCAATAACACATGGCGTCTTGTGTGAGGGTTTTCGTTAGGGGAGGATTTGTGAAGTCTACTCTCTTTGGTCCACTCACTATAGAGTATGAGTTCGGATCTAAAAGATGAACGTAATAGATCCTGTCTACTTGATGAGAGGGAACAGTCCGTTGTCCAACGGCTGTTCGGTGCAGTTACTGCAAGTGAAGCTTCTAATACTCCTTACACTCGAACACAACCCTGCTGGATTTTACAGAAAAACGTAACCCCCGGCTACATTCCGGTGTGCTAATGAATTTAGCGTCCTTTACTCCACGAATGCCTTATGTCGGCCACGGGGGAACGCACACTGAAGCAGGGACACTCTAATCAGAGATCACACTTCTCACATTGCACCAGTGAAGCGGTAGTAAGTTTTCCATGTTAAAACTTTCTGTATATTGGGCCTTTTTTCTATATATTTAATTTTGTCGATTAAATGTTAATGGCTAATACGAAGTGGTACACTAACTCTAAACGACAATAGCTGAATGGAATCCGCTTCCAATATCGCACTGAGCCTGTCGTGCACAAGATAAAAAAAGTGCGCAGCACCATTACATCTGGAGGGGTCAGAATATTCCGCTGCTTTGGTTTCATACAGTTCAAGTAACTTCGTCGGCTCCTTCAAACCTATTAAATTCACCTCACTCCGCTTCCGCAAAGCTGTCTAAAATATTATTTTTCCATTATACACCGTTCTTCATATTCCCGTCAGGCAGTTGCGAATTATCGAGGACAGAGCTTCGTTCCCCGGCTGGATGTTTTTTTTTTTTTTTTTTTTTGCGAATCCGGGTCCACACTTTTTAAGCGACAACTTATCTTTTTGGAATTATTTCCCCGTTCTTTTCCGGATTTAAGGAACGTCTATTCCGCGTAAAACCGCTTTCCATGCTGTGATGAGCCGCCAAGCTCGACTGACAACTCTCAACGCCTGTTCACATATCAAATTATAGTAATTGCCTCACAGCTTTCATGACGGTGTACGACCAACCGGCTGCCTTAGCGTGCATGTCGTACACAAAAGGGCGCGCACAGCAACAATACCAGACGCCATGGTGACGAGAACGGGACAGGCGTAAAACAAATAGGGATGGAACCAGGAGGCGGGGAAGTGAATGGAGGATAAGAGAAGGATTTCGGGCGGATCAGAGACAACTGCTTGGAGTGGGAACACGCAGAACAGATAATACGTTGAACCGTGTTCATGTCGAATCCGCCGCTTTCCATGGCTTGATGTGGGTAGCTCTAAGCGGAAGTTGCTTTAATTCGAAGGTAACGTTAACTCTGCATTGTACAGACTCCGTTAGCCCTGCTTGCATGCCATGACATGACGTACGCTTGCTTTATGCAAAGCGGCAAATATTATCCTACAGAAATTATATTTATCTGTTATCGGAATATACGTCAGCGAAACGTTACAGCAAATTCGACTTTTTAGTATGAGTTTACCAGCTACGGTAAACGTCGCGTTTTTTGCGGCTTGAGCCAATGCAACATTAGAAAATGTATGCTTGGACAAAGTGATGCTTCTATGTTAAAAACGTTCGCCCGTGCGCTCCGTACAGACAGTTAACGAGGGAAGCTGTAACGTGCAGCCAGTGTTTACCGTCGTGTGTTACTCCTTTCGGTTTATTAAATTATTTTAACTGCGAAGCAGTAACCCCCAACCCCTCTAGATTTTATTCCGGTGTAACCGTTTTACTCGGCGCGCCGCTAATGATCGCTCTCGGGAAGTGTTTTTACACGCT